>NC_056597.1:19350710-19645710 GCF_018340385.1 Cyprinus carpio | reverse complement strand
TTGTGTCACCTATTTAAAATCATTAATCATTGTGTAATGCATAAAGGTTATTTATTGTCTAAGATCCAACATCATGGTGGTTTTTATTCAAAAGCAGTTAGATGAAAGAATGTAGAAATGCTTCATAGCCTCAAAAATGCAGTATGAGCTAGACATGGAGGGGTAGATTACTCATATAGATTAGCTCATATTTATGCCCTGTCATTGGGTTGAGATCTGTTTAAATGGAAATAAAACCACAAATATGTATTTATAGAACTATAAAATTAAAGAAGACTAATAGCTGAATAGTAGTGATTAATAGAAATGAATCAGCAAATATTACTAATAGGGTCCAATGGGATTTAGATTTTGTAGTAGAACTTAACTTTAAAGTCATTAACATAATGACTTTCATTTTTCATATTAAGAACTGTGGTTGAAACTGAAGATGATCATATAATGTATGTCCATTTGTTTTCCCAGGATAGTGACTGTTATTTTGGTGGTGATTAGCGTGGTTTGGATCCCAATTCTTCAGAATGCTAACAGCGGTCAGCTGTATGTTTACATCCAGTCAGTAACCAGCTATCTAGCCCCTCCTGTTACTGCCATTTTTGTAATGGCTGTTTTCTGGAAAAGAACCAATGAGGCGGTAATGCACACACATAAACACTGTTTGAGGCCTCACTTAGACACTGAACATATTGACATAGCAAAATTAAACAGTCACATGCATTCAAAGAAACCACTTCTCTCTCGTGAAGAAGGAATGTCTGCCTATTTTAATGTAGCACATTAGTGAGGGTGTGTGTATTTGTCTGTTAAAACACAAAGAGTGAGTACATATCTGAATGACAGCAAAAGAGACCGTAACTTTCACTTGGAAGTGATTGAGAAGATAGATGCTTTTATTTTACAGAAAGTAGGTCACACCTTAATATAAGCCATTTTATTGGTGTCGCTGAGTCACTATATATTGTGTTTTTGAAATGGAAAAAAACTTTGATAAGTCACACCTGTGTATAAGCTGCATTTATTATTTTCATTCAGTAAAATCTTTCCAAATGAGTGTTACTGTGGTCTTTTATCCTGTTTATAGTAATAATGTTATAGTGAAAAGAATATGTAAACTAGATACATATCTAGATATAGATAGATCTCTTTGAGATCTTTACTGGGAATAAACAAGATATATTCTTAGAACAGGAGAAACATTGTGTGAGATTGCAGATAAAAAGAAAAAAAAAGGTCATGTGATTCATTAGATTCTGTGAAATCCCCCAAAACCAACGTGTTTTGAAAAATATGCTTAGAATGAATGATTCAGAAGGATTGTGGTGTACCAGGCTGATTATTTTGGATGTTTTACTTTGACAAAGAACAAAACGGCAGTTTTCTCATTGACTGCATTAGAGTGACCGTATCTGCTCACATCGTCTGTAACTTAGCAAAAGATTAGCTGTTAGCCAGGCAGTTTAACAAAAGAATGAAAACCTGTGGAACTAAACATTAAAGAGCTTTAAAACTGGGAGGGTGGCATTTAAAAATTCCTGTTCGTTTTTACCCTGAAGGGTCATTTCGTGCAAAGTTATCCTCCATCCCCCATAGCAAAAAGGAAATACCCATTTTAGATTGTGAGATCTCAGATAAGTAATAATTGCTCTGGAAGAAAAGCCAGTAAGTAGAGAACTTTAACATTGGTTTAAGGTTAGGCCATGTTATGGCGAAAGCTAATGTTCCCCAGAGAAAAAGAAGCCTGCCTAAAGAAACTTAAACTGACCATGGTGACATTCATAGGGTAAGAAATAAATCATTACAGTAAACGTATTGGTGTAAGTGCCTCCATGTGAGTGACACAAAATGTACAAGAATAAAATCAGTTTAACTTACATAATAGTTCATATCTACTGTCTTTACACGCAACACATTTTTGGCAAAACACTTGAATAAATATCACTGAAATATGACATGCTTCACAGGAATTGCAGTTTGTCAAGGGACTTTCACACCTCACTCCACCCTTAAGTAAGCAAATAAGAGCCTGTCACGTCAAGAATCTCAGCTCAGAGTTCATTCAATGCATCCTCTCAAAATACCTGAAATGTTTAAAAATAAATAATTAGTTTAACAGTCCCCCACGCTCATATAACACACTGAGTAAAAGGAACACCACTGTTGGTATGTAGAGCTCCAAAGAACAGTTGAGCATGACTCTCACAACGCCTAGGGCATGGGTTCAATTCCCAAGAAACTGATCAAATGTGTATCTTAAATGCAATGCAAGTTTTGGATAAAAGTGTCTGCCAAATTCATTAACGTAAATGCTAAGAGGTTTCCTGAAGAGTTTTCCTCATTTGTGTTTGTTTGGTATTGTGTACACAGGGAGCATTCTGGGGCCTGATGGTGGGTCTAGTGGTGGGATTGACGCGTATGGTTCTAGAGTTTGCATTTCCTCCCCCTCGCTGTGGTGTTTTTGACCCTGCTCCCTCTGTCTTGAGGAGTGTACACTACCTGCACTTTGCCATCATACTCTGTGCCCTGACTGCTATTGTTGTGGTGGTGATCAGTCTACTGACCCCTCCACCCACCGACGAACAGGTAATAGCCTTTATGCCAGGTAATGCTTTCATAGATTTGAAAAAATAATAATTTTTAACATAAAAAAAAATTATAATAATTATTATTGTAGCTCCTTGTCTGACCTTTAAACTTTGACTTTGTTCAGAATGGTGTTTACTACCTTTCAAAAGTTTGGAGTCAGTAAGGTTTTTAAATGTTTTTGTAAGAAGTCCCTTAATCAATGCTACATTTTTTTGACCTAAAATACACTGAAGACTTTAATGTTATGAAATATTGTTATAATACAAAATAACTGTCTTCTAATTTAATATATTTTAAAATGTCATGTATTCCTTTGATGGCAAAGCTGAATTTTCAGCATCACTGCTCCAGTCTTCAGTGTCACATGATCCTTCAGAAATCATACTAAAATTGCTCAAGAAACATTTCTTTTATCAAAGTTGAAAACAGTTGAGCTGCCTAATATTTTTGTGGAAACTGGATTCTTTAATGAATAGAATGTTTAAAAGAGCAGCATTTATTTGAAATTGGAATCTTTTGTAACATCATAAATGTATTTAATGTCACTTTTAAATAATTTAAAGGCTTAGTTCACCCAAAAATGCAAATTAGCCTGTGTTTTACTCCCCCTCGAGCCATCCTAGGTGTATATGACTTTCTTCTTTCAGATGAATCCAATCGGAGGTATTGGCTATTATATTAAAATTTAAATTATTATTATTATAATTATTATATTAAAAACTATCCTGGCTCTTCCAAGCATTATCATGGCAGTAGGCGGGTATTTCTGATGAACAGTCCGAAAGACGTCAAATAAAGTGCGTGCATCCATAATAATACGTACCTCACACGGCTCCGGGGCATGAATAAAGGCCTCCTGTAGCGAATCCATGCGCATATGCTAGTCTCGTGAGTTTGTTCACAGGAGTAAAGGAAGAAAGTTTTCTTACTTTAGCAAGGGAAAACCAGTCTCCTCTTGGCTTATATCGAAATCCTCTGCCATTTTTCTTTACAAATCCTTGGTTTGTACTTCTAATTTGTGACCAGCGTTTTGTTTTGTTCTCTCTCCGTCCATCGACATCCTATGTCATCCACCGGAACTGCTTCCGCTTATGACAATTAGATGAAGTGAGAGAGAAGTGTTTATTACATTTGAAATAGGAGTATTTTTCTTACAAAAACACATGGATTCACTACAGGAGGCCTTTATTCACCCCCGGAGCCGTGTGAGGTACGTTTTATTATGGATGCGCGCTTTATTTGATGTGTTTGGACTGTTCAACAGAAACATCGACCCACTGCAACGATAACGCATGGAATAGCCAGGACAATTTTTAATGTAACTCCGATCGGATTCATTTGAAAGAAGAAAATCATATACACCTAGGATGCCTCGAGGGTGAGTAAAACACAGGCTAATTTTCATTTTTGGTTGAACTAACCCTTTATTGCTTCCTTGCTAAATATAGTGTTAATTTCTTTCAGTAAAACCTTACTGACATCAGAGTTTTAAATAGTACTGTACTTGAGGCAGTATGTGAAACAGTTTTGCATTATGCAAACAGTAGTGCAATATGCTACATTGTTGCCACATGACCTCATTGCAAGCATGTTTAATTCTGCAATTTACTGGTTTATTTTGATACAGTTTTGTTTAAAATTGTCTCAACTCTTGACAGTCTGATCAAGTAAAGAAAAGAGCTTAAATTATTGCTGATATTAATTTCACTTCATTTGTTTGACTGGAAATGGAAGGTTACGTCAAGTCCATTGCATTACAGGCTACAGAATTAAATATATATATATATATATATATATATATATATATATATATATATATATATATATATAAACTGTGCATTATATACTGCAGAAACAATACAAATAGTATAGTAGTATGCCATTTCAAAGATAGCCTATAGCCTCAACAGTATTTATTGCCCCCCAGTATACTATACTATACTCTTAGAATTCTACTCGTAGAATTCTTAATCAATCCCTTCCTTTGAGATTTTTTGAAATTTAATTGATTTACTAAAATTAATAAAACCCCGTAGTATATATGCGGTATATCATGTCTCAAAAGTGGCTTGTGTTTGATTGTGTTTCAGACACATAATCTTACCTGGTGGACTCTACATAACAGCACAGAGAGAGAAATAACTCTACAGAAAGTAACTACACTCAGCCGCAGGACAGACGGTATGGAACACACATTTGTTTCATGATATTAGTGAGGACATCTCATAGACTTCCATTGTTTTTAAATTGGGTTTAGTGACATTTTCTATCATCTACTATAAACAGAACTCTAGCCCTAAATATAACTACATTTAAATAGAAACATGATTTGGCTGATTTATACAGCAAGCCTCATAAACTAGTAAGGACTAGTCACTCATTATATTAGTAAGGACATTTTTGAATAGTGAGGACATTTTGGACTTCACAAGTAGTTCAAACCTATACACACACTAATCCAGCTTCCTAATACAGAACGGAGGTGTGTGAGGAGTTTATAGCATGATAGATCTCATGAGGATTGTTGTGGCCTATTCATCAGGGTGTGGTGCTGTTCTACATATGTGTATCAGTTGACAAAACAAACGTGTCTTATATGCGTGAGAACACACACAAGGAACTGAGAAAAATACCAATTGTCATTTTCTTGGTTTTGAATGAAAGCTTACTGCATACAGTGGATTATTTTAACAAACACAACGTTAGAGAACTGTAATGAAGTTTAAAATTAATGTCTCAGCATGCAATCATGCAATACGTCATTTAAATCAGCTGTAAAGCCTTTTAAGTAAAGTAAGTCAGGTTTTCGGAATTGTACCAATACTTTGGTATTCATTCAAGAACCTTAGAAAGCATGTAAATCCCATAGTTTATGAACGTGCATCATTCAGTACTCTTGTATATAACAAAGCAGTATGGTATTACCATTTGATACTATCACTGTACAGCTCCCTTGCCAGTTAATTTCACATTAAGCATTTTTGTTTAGGCTGTGAGTCTGTGCGCAGGAGTAAGTGTGTCCGCACCGCTGGGTTCTGTAGCCCTCGACCTGGACGATTTGCAACCGGGACGCCACCTCCTATAACTCACAGCACCAGAGAAGATCCCTTCTGGTCTCGTTTCTGTTGTGTCAATGCCATCATTCTCATGTGCGTCAACATCTTCCTCTATGCTTACTATGCGTAACACATACTGCCACACACATAGTTTTTATCTTACTATCACAACCTTTTTTTTTTTAGAATTGCAAGTTTATACAGTATCTCACAATTCTAACTTTATATCTCACAATATTGTTTTCTCAGAATTGTGAGATAAGAAGTCACAATTACCTTTTAAATTTTTTATCCCATGGAGGAAACAAGCTCCCATAAAATCCCTTTAAATTACTGGGCTACATAAAATATTTTATAGATTGTGTTTTAATAGTTGTTCAGTTATATAAGAGCATATATGCACTACGTAAAAGAACTGTATTTGAGAATAGAGCAAAAAATAAATGACCATGGGGTTTCTCACAGTGCATGCTTAAAAGGTAATATGTTACGCTTATAGTAGGAGCTTATAGCATATGTTTGATAAATGTGTTCACATTGACTGGGAAAAAATAAATATGCTCATTAGATACTCCCAAAGATGTGGGTGTAAATGTAACTGCCATTTTGCTTCTTGGAAATAAATGGTCTGTGATTAAACTGTAATTTTCTGTACAGCATATCAATGACTGCGTAATTTGTGTCTAAATAATTATTTCAACCATAGTGTGAGAGTAGCCTCAGTTTATATGACCGTAAGAACAGCTTGTGAATGATTTTAAGAACAGAAAATTAGGGAGGGTTATAAGAAACGCTAACTGTTTAATATATGTTGGTGTCGGTGTTACATTTTTTACTCTTAATTTATATTCTTTTATTGTTAATGTGCAAATGAAAGTTGACATTAAAATCACAAAGTAAATGTGTAAACCAAGTGTGTGTGGGGTTTTTTTTTTTTTTGAAACATTTTGGGCTAGATATATTAAACCTCTTTTACATTTGGAATACAAGTACAAGCAATACACATATATAAATGTAAATCAAAGTTTATTTTTTTTCCCTTGAGTTGACAGTTCATAGAGACAATATGTGCTTGTAAAATACATCCTTATATCATCACACAATATTACACCTGACATTGCTATATTTCTACAAAAGTTATAGATTTAAAGTGTCTATCATAACACAACATATATAGCAATGCTTGCTATCTAAACGTGTGCAGACAATTTATTAATAAGTGTAAAGTTGAGTCAGCAATTTGATTATCTCTTATTTTATTGCATTACATGTCAGAACGGCAGCATTGCAGCTAAGCCTTGCTTGCTTATATACTGTATATTTTGCACATCATTGAACAGCAGGAGTATTTTCAAGGGAAAAACAACAGAAAAATAACCTTTAATTTTACTCGTCATTCATGACAATGTAAATCAAATTACATTGCTTGTTATAAATAAACTATTCAGTAGTGAGTAATTATTTTAATTATGTCACTCAAAAAAATAATATCACCTTATTATTGCTTATTTTTTGGTCATTACATAAACAGCACTAGATGTTCCAAATGTTTTCACATGGCATAGGTGGATCCAACAATTGTTTTCCATTAGAACATCAGTCAGCGGTCTTCCTGAACAGATATATGAATGATAACATTGAAATAACTTGCTCTCACTCTAATAATAGTTACAGAAATTAATAAAAAATACATATATATATATATATATATATATATATATATATATATATATATATATATATATACATATATATATATATATATAATCTTTATGTATGCTATACAATACTTTTTATAATCACCTCTGTATTTAACAATATAAATACTTTTTGTTTTTTGTTTTTTCAATGATTTGTTAAATTATTGTTTAGGAAATTAAATGAGCAATTTATAATAATTACTAGAGGCCTAAATTAAATTAATTATGGTAATTATTTCAACATTAGAGTAAAAAATCAAAATCAAATAAATGAATAAAGGTAAAGTGTGTAATTTCTGCGGCATTAAACAGAATTACAAAAATAAATGTGACAGTGTCCTGGACACTCACCCAGTCTGCCACTGGATGATCAAAATGATAGCCCCCATCCCAAACTTACATCACTGGTTGAGCAAATGGTTTGATAGCACCACAAAGACACAGTGTTTACATAGAAATCAACATGCAGATGATTTAAAGTTGTCTCTGCATATTAATCTGGGACTGGAGAAAGTATTTTCACAGAAATAAATACATTTTTTAAATCGCAAAAATTGTCATTAGTAATCCTCAAAAGTATACTTATGGCATAAGCACAATAAAGAAAATAAATAATAAAATAAATATAATATTTTCCACACTCATGTATGTAGAGATTTATATTGAATAAAAGAAATATATAGTAGGTCTGGTAATGCTTTTTTTTTTTTTTGCACTATAAATATAAAACATTAAGTGCAAGGTTGATACACCAATTCTTATGTCATAACTTTATTTGAAAGGACTTTAAAATATTTGAAAGAAGAATAGACAGGAAGCAATTGTTATGTTCATTAAAGGTGTTACAAAACTGGTTTGCTGACAAGTTATAACTGATTTCTAAATTCAGTGATAAATTGGCTGCACATACTCTGGTGGAAATACGCCCACTCTTCCACGGCACCGCCCCCTCCAGCACTGAGCATCCGAACAGTCGAGCAGGTCGATGACATCACCACGCAAGAAACGTAGATGAGTCGCATGATTAGATGTGAAGTCAAAGAGGGCATGGGCATGACGTGGCCTCTGAAATAGAAACACACACACAAATGACGGACATGACAAGACTGGATCAGCAGTCAAACAAAACATAGTCCTACCTACGAAAGCGTGTTTCCACCTCAATACAACGTGTTAGAACGTCACATTGTTAGATTTAAAGACATGACTATGAGAAATAAAGTTGTAATTACAAGAAATAAAATCTAAATTCAGGAGAAATTAAGTTGCAATAGTCACAATCATGAAAAAATAACTAATTATGAAAAAATGTCTCACAATTAGGCTATGAGAAATAAAATAGATTTTTGTTTTCAATCTTAGAAGAAATACATTTAAAATTTTGTAGAAATAAAGTTGTAATTGTGATATAGTCATAATTACAAGAAAAAAGTTGCAATTAGGAGAATATTTGCCACAATTGTGAGATGTATTAAAGTTATGATTGTCAAAAATAAAGTTGCAAATGTAAAAATAAACAAAGATTGCAATTAAAATAAATAAAACTGAAATTTAGGAGAAAAGTTGTAATTGTGAGGTACAATAACAGGAAAAATGTTGCAATTATGGGGGAAAAAAATGTCTCAGTTATGAAGAAACTGCCATATTTGTGAGATGGAATGTTATGCTTGTCAGAAATCAAGTCGCAAATGTAAGGAACAAAGTACAATAAAAATGTAGGAGAAATTAAGTTGCAATTGTCAGAAACAGTCACAATTACAAGAAAAAAAAATGCATTTATGAGAAAAAGGTCTCAATTATGAAGTTGCCACAGTTGTGAGATATAAAGTCATTCTTATCAGAAATAAAGTCACAAATGTAAGAAACAAAAGTTGCAATTAGAAGAAATGAAACTGAAATTAAGGTGAAAGAGATGCAATTGTGAGATACAGTCACAATTACAGGAAAAAAAAGTTCCAAATATCAGAAAAATGTCTCGGTTATGAAGAAGCTGCCACATTTGTGAAATGGAATGTCATGCTTGTCAGAAATCAAGTAGCAAATGTATGAAAAAAAGTTGCAATTAGAAGAAATAAAATAAAAATGCAGGAGAAATTAATTTGCAATTGTAAGAAACAGTCACAATTACAAGGGGAAAAAAAATGCATTTATGAGAAAAAGTTTTCAGTTATGAAGTTGCCACAGTTGTGAGATATAAAGTCATGCTTATCAGAAATAAAGTTGCAAATGTAAGAAACAAAGGTTGCAATTAGAAGAAATGAAACTGAAATTCAGGAAAAAGACTTGCAATTGTGAGATACAGTCACAATTACAGGAAAAAAGTTCCAAATATCAGAAAAACATCTCAATTATGAGGAAGATTCTACATTTGTCAGATGAAAAGTCATGCTTGTCAGAAATAAAGTCACAAATGTAAGAAATAAAATAAAAATGTAGGAGAAATTAATTTGCTATTGATGTGAGATACATTCACGATTACAAGAAAAGTCATAATTGAAAGAAACAAAGTCACAACTGTGATACATAAAATCATGACTGTCAGAAATAAAGTTGCAAATGTAAGAAACAAAGTCAAATATGAGAAATAAAATTCAGAATTCAGAAGAAATAAAGTTGCAATTGTGAGATACAGTCACAATTACAAGAAAAAATTGCAATCATGAGAAAAAGTTGCCAAAATTGTGAGTTATAAAGTAATGATTATGAGAAACAGTCACAAAACAAAGTTGCAATTAAAGAAATAAAATCTAAATTCAGGAGAAATAACGTTGCAATTGTAAGTTCTGAAAAAAAAAAAACATTGACACAATTGTTATATACAAAGTCACAATTTATGAGAAATAAACAAACAAAATAACTCTGTGAAAACTGGCTTCCATAGGTAACCCTATCCCAAAGCCCAACTCTAACCTTAAACTACCTCTAAACTCAGCAATGATATACTGATTAAGGAGGGGTCACATTTGGCTCAAAGTCATCATAAATATCAGCAACAGGATATGATGTCAAGTTCAAGCCATGTAGGGTTGCATTGTGCATTGAGCCAAGAGATCAAAGTTTCACTTTAGAACCATAACTGGTCAGACATCATTACGCTTTGCAAATTTGCAGATCAGAGTTCACCAGAGTTAAACTTTGGCACCTCGGTAAAAAACATTATGTGCTCATGTGACAACTCTTACAGCTAATGATCCCTCAGGCTCTTTCAGGAAGACAGTTCTTTCTTTGGCAATGCTGTTGATTTTGTAGAAGTCCACCAGCTGGTTGAGGGAGCTGAAGACTTCATCCCATATGAAGAACTGCCCTAGTCCATCTTTCAAAACCTTAAAGTGCTGCACATGGTCCCCGTAACTGGGGTGGGGGGGGGGGGGAGACAGAGAGAGAGAGAGAGAGAGAGAGAGAAAGGGTTACTTACATTCAAGATAAAGGGGTAGATCTTGGCTTACCACAGTGTTTGATTAAAGCTTTTGCCTAATAAATCACAGTTTGACATTTCAGCTGTCAACAAATTCTTGCATCATAATGATGCAGAACTGAAAAAAGTTAATAGCTTTAATCAGATTAGACTTTGAACAAGTCACTGCTTATTCTTCTGTAGACATATTAAAGAATATTCCTCTCAGATCAAATGCTCATTACAGTACATTAAACAGCATATTAATATTAAAGATGTTTCAAATTAAACAATCCAGTCAATATGCAGCAATATAATATATATGCATATTCAATCAAGATCCAATAATACATTACATGCATTGTCTCCTGTAAGTATGTGAAAAATGTTTTAAAATCAATAACTATTTTCCAAAAACATAATTAGCATTAATATTTGCTCCTCTATTACTCTTGAGTGCATTCAGTGAGTGCTAGCCATAGTACATGTCTGTCTATATTATAAAATGTTATTTTCATTTTTTTGTATAATAATTCTAATCAGTTGCATGTTTTTAAAGAAATATTTTATAATAACTATGTTTTTACATATATATTTATATACCGTATAGTTGCTTAATATTTGATGAATAGAAAGTTCAAAAGAACAGAACTATTTGAAATTTAAAAAAATTTGAAATTATTTAAAATAGAAATCTTTTGTAAAATTTTGAACATATGTCACTTTTGATCAATTTAATGCATCCTTGCTGAAAAAAACAAAACAAAACAAAACAAAACAAAGTCTTATATCACACATAACTAAAATCGCGAAGTCCAAATCTAATTTAAACCTGGAAACAATTTACAATTTAGGTAATGTTTTCAAATTAATAGGTTATATATAATATAATATATAAAATAACAAACAAAATAAATAAATAAATAAATAAAAACTATAATAGTCAATCTACCTCTTTGTCTGTATTATAAAATGTTATAAATTTTTCTAATCATTTTCAATTGTTTATTTGAAAAATATATTGCTGCATTATAATACCCATGTAAGTTACAAAATTACTCTGGAGAAAATATAAATGTAATATATCATTTTTAAAATTATTGTTTAATCTTGTTTTGATGAAGGTCCAATATAAATCATTCTACAGAAAAAGACATCTGAAAACATGCTATTAATTGTTTCTGGGTTACTGAGAAATGTGCAGGCACTGACGCACAACCTGCGCCTGCGGCAGGTGTCTTTAATCACCCAGCGGCTCCACCCTGCCACACCTGCTCTTAACCTGTGTGGGTTTTGCTCACACACACACACACACATACACACACACACACACACACACACACACACAGATGCTCATCAGTCCACGTAATACTGCATGGATCACTCAGCTTGTTCAGACAGAAATGCATACAGAATGAGGAACTGCCTCAGGGATGTGGATTTGTGTGTGTGTGTGTGTGTGTGTGTGTGTGTGTGTGTGTGTGTGTGTGTGTGTGTGTGTGTGTGTGTGTGTGTGTGTGTGTGTGTGTGTGTGTGTGTGTGTGTGTGTTATACTGAAGATCATCAAAACAACAGGGCATGTTTAGGGAGAGCAAGACTGAGTCAGTATAATCACAGTCATTAGATATGACTTATACCAGAGCCATATTAACAATTCTCAGACTCCAACTCAAAACTGTCTCACATTAATCGTCTGATTTTTGTGTAGCATTATGGTTTCTGTATTTACATTAAGCTTTTAATCTGATATAAAGACACTTTTTGACATTTTTCTATAGGTTCAAAGAGCCTAAATATATGGCTGTTGAAAAGTGTGGGATTAGTACTTTTTTTTAAAAATAACATTTATATGATTTATTCCTGTGAGGTCAAAGCGTTGTCAAATTATTCTTTAGAAATCATTCTAATTTGCTGATTGAGAAACATTTCTTGGTTTTATCGATACCGACAACCATTGAAAATCATGGTACAGTACATTACAGTACATTATTATTATTATTATTATTATTATTATTAAATCATAAATGTCTTTACTTGATTTTATCAATACCGACAACCGTTGAAAATCATGGTACAGTACATTACAGTACATTATTATTATTATTATTATTATTATTATTAAATCATAAATGTCTTTACTTGATTTTATCGATACCGACAACCATTGAAAATCATGGTACAGTACATTACAGTACATTATTATTATTATTATTATTATTATTATTATTAAATCATAAATGTCTTTACTTGATTTTATCAATACCGACAACCGTTGGAAACCATGGTACAGTACATAATTATTATTATTATTATTATTAAATCATAAATGTGTTTACTGTCACTTTTTAACAATTAAATTCTTTTTTGCTGAATAAAATTATTAATTCTTTAAAAAATAATAAACTACTGACCCCAAACTTTTGATTAGTAGTGTATGACACATACAAAAATTACATCTTATACCATATCTGTACTGTATGTATTTCTCTATTAGTCCAAAAGTCTGAGTCCTGTTGGAAAATCTTTAATTCAAAATCAAATTTCAACCTGGAAACTATATATATGTATATATATATATATATATATATATATATATATATATATATATACATATATATATAGTGTGTGTGTGTTTGCGTGTGTGTGTACATTATGTGTATTATAAATTTACAAAAGTGATTTTATATTCACAGAAAGCATAAATGCAAGTGTCTGCTTTAATGTTTCAAATAACTTTTGTGAAAATAAAATGTCAAAATATGGGTGAAATAATGTTCTATTGTCATTCTGCGTAACAGATATATTTATGTAAAAATTACACAACATACTTGTTTTGACATTTACTTATTAAAATATATAAAAGAATAAGTGACCACAGCAAATTGTATTAAAAACATCTGGATGACAAATGGGTAAAACCTATGTGAATCATTAAATAAAAAGTCTTTTAATGTGATCTAATGATTTTTGTTCTAAATTTACCCGAAAATATTTTATTTTTATTTTATTTTTTTGGTATGTAAACTATTGTGTTTGACCCGTGTACTTTATGACCCATTTATTCCTGTATTATGACTAGTCAATACAACATTCCAGCTGTGCTAAATTACACAATAATTTAACAACTAAATGCAAAACACCTGTTCACCAGTTACCGAGCACATCCCCAGAGGGTCTGTACGCATGATATATAAACATTTCCTTAAATTTCTATTTGAATTAACATTTGCTAATGATCTTTTAAGCATTAACATTAGATAATCTTCCTAAAACAATTCAAGCTGTTATACAGGGGTCCCTGGGTCTGTAAAGGTTGAATTATGGGCACATATAGCTGATTATTACTGTATCTTTCTCTCTTTCCTCTCTTTTGTTTCTTTCTTTCTCTCTCTCTCTCTATCACACACATGTAAACACACACAGAAACATCTGCGCTGGCCTCAGGTACTCAAGCTTGTTAGGAAGCACTGTCCTAATAATACATGACAGAATTGGATTCATTGTGCTGTGATTGTGTTGCAACTGTCCCTCGGTTTCTCTTTCTATTTCTTTTTTTCTGTCTCAGTAGGATTTGACGTTTTAGGTCAGGTCTTCAGAGGTGTACAGCTAAGCTAATCTAAAAATAATCTATGCATGTCCACCCTCCCAACTTTTTCAATAGAATTCTACACTGAGTTGTAAATATAAGAAGAAAAGAAAAGGTGTTGATGCTAAGGCACACATACATTACTATTATTATTCTTTATACTTAAGCTTAAGGGGATGGTGCCACAGAAATGAATAATACCTGAAGGCATGTGGCCTATTGTTTTAAAGCAATTTGCCTGGCAACTAGTGGACATTAAAACAGGTGAAAAAATCTGACTTAAAAGAATAGTTCATCCAAAAAAGAAAATTCTTTTCATCCAAAACATTCTCCAGAATACATTCTTTTGTGCTCAACATAAGAAAAACAAAAACAAATTCAGGTTTAAAACTAACGATTAAATGACAGAATTTTCATCTTGGGTGAACAATATCTTAATAGAACCTTAATAGGCTTTTTTTGACTTGGACTGTAACCACTTAGCAACGAACATCCAAGCAATAGCCTAGCTATTCCATACAGAGGTTTTCTACAAAGTGTTACGAAATGTACTTTTCGGTTGGAATATCTAAAAGGTTTCAGTTTCCACCTAGAGAACTCTGAACTGTTTAAATAGGTTCTGGAGTGCTGGGAGCAAAAGATTACATCACAGCAACACGCTACCATGCACTCCACTCTAATTAGAGTGTGTTAATGAAGAACCAGATAGGGTAACAAGGACACACATTGACACACATGCATATGCGAGTACGCTCACTTTCATTGTCAATGTTTGCATGCAGCAAATGCAGGGAATAATACTAACAAGCCTTAATAGGGAACACATTATATAAAGCATACATGTTTGTGGTGTTCTGTATAGTCCGGTGAAGGCAGGTTTCATTTGTAAGGGTGTATCTGACCTGACAGACACAGAGAACTCTCCTGGTGTGCTCTCGCTCTCCCTAACGAGAAACGCTCCACACTCCAGCGGTCTCAGACGGTTTTCTGCTGCCTGCCGTGAAATTCCACCCACAAACCACCTGCAAAGTACAAGCTCAGCTGTCAGTTCAACATCATATTGTATATTTATGGATTGAAAGGGGACTACTAGTACAGTACACTTTAAAAATAATTCTTTAATCAAATAATCTATCAAAATTTAACAATTTTCACTCAGAAATTGCTAGTAAAGTTCAAAAATAATTACAAAGAAACACATGGAATCAAATGTGAAATTCTGGAGTCTGAAATAGTATTTTCTCATCCAAAAAATATCTACAATAATATTTATTGACTACTTTGAAAAATAACGTTTAAAAGCACATGATTATATTGCAGTTTTTACGAGCAGCATCTTGATGCAGCATTTCTATGTTTCAAGTCAAACCAGCAAGTACAAAATCATAACACTTTGTTGTTGTTCAAATAGGCCTACACTGAAAAATTGATTTGTGGTTTAGTCCCAGTCTGTCTATTCCCAGCATGCACCAGGGCATGAATAATTAACATGGTAGCATTGTTTGACCATTTGCCAGTAATATTTACTTTGTTGTTG
Source organism: Cyprinus carpio (assembly GCF_018340385.1). Lineage (NCBI taxonomy): Eukaryota > Metazoa > Chordata > Actinopteri > Cypriniformes > Cyprinidae > Cyprinus > Cyprinus carpio. The sequence continues at coordinate 19,629,854 of NC_056597.1, read as the reverse complement.
CTGATTTTGTTGTCACATTTATTATCTTGTGATGTCAGGATAAGTTTATTCCTCTGTTAAAAAGACTAGTTGGTTGATTTTCGTGTCTGTTTCATGTGTTAAGGTTTACAATATGTGACTTTTTAAAGGATTTTGTGAGTGTTTTTTTGTCTCAAGCACATTCCATGTACATTTAGAAAAAACACATAATAATGAATAATTTAAAATAACATAAATAGAGGGAATAATCTGCTCTTGATTCGAAGTTAGACTTCATCTAAAAAGGACACTATTAAATTTACATTTATGCATGTGGTATTTAATCTTTTACATTGCATTTAAGATGTTTATTTTATCAGTTCATACATTCCTTGTGAACAGAACCTTTGAGTCTGGTATTGCTTGTGCTATGATATGTTTTAGCTCAATAACCAAAAAATAAATAAATAAATAAATAAATATATTATATACATATTTTTTTTTGTTTGTTTTTGTTTATTGAGTTCAGTTGGATTGATTCCCCTTAAATATTAAAAATGTGTTCACAAAATTCCCTATAGAATTAAAATATAAGTGTGTGTAGTATGTGCATTGTTTTTTCCCCTTTTGTATCACTGGATTTTTCAGACTTTTAGAAATACAAGTGCCTGCATGATATGGCGTGAAATGACGTTTAATTGCGTGAAAACATTCTGCCATCTTGTACTTAATAAGTAGCATCAACTGCATTTATCATAAGCCGTGATTGATCTCATTCAGTCCACTCTTTTTATCATGATCATGATTTTTAGCTGACTCATTCTTTTATTTCAGAATGACTGGTAGGTTCTCAGTCATAAACTGCTATGTTCAGGTCAGGCTACAGCATGTTTGTTGGGGTTTGGTCAGGGCTTTGACTTTTACCTACCCTCAATGCCTCACAAGTTTCTCAATCTTCCATGTTATGGTAAAACTGCAAGGTAAGGAAGTCCTTACCTAGCACATGTCCTTCTCAAGCAGTTTCAGTCACACCATCGGGAAGTCCTTCAAAAATCTTCTTTTCTTTCTCTCTCTCTCTCTCTCTCTCTCTATTCTGACACAGATTAATTCTTCAACATATTTAATTCTAAACCCAACCCTAAACTTGCTCCAGCTGAGCATCCAACAGCACCTTTCCAACTTGTGCAATTGCCATCTTGCCCAAAACAATTAGAACCATGGAGAAAGCAACACTTATCAGATACTTTGTGGACCACTAGAGATATCAGCACTACAAATAATGTAATAGCGAAAGTATAACATGAATAAATTTTGGAAAAGTCCTAGTTTCCAACTGAGTCAGTGTCTTTGCATAAAACATCACAATAACAGACTCTGAAAATATGACTAGACTGTCTCCACTTAAAGTGGAGTTATTATCATATGACTAGTACAATACCATTTCCTTTTAAAGACTGTAAAATTTTTCAAAAACATTGAGACGCCCCAGGTGATTAATTTGCATACATTTACACAACAGAAGTCTAAACAATGAACAAACCCATGTTCAAAATTCTTGTTTAATTGTGTTGACATATTAAAGTTAAAGTTTTTTTACAGAAGCATATCTCCTGGATAACTCTTTTTTCTCACTCCATATATACTGTAAAAACAGATAGAAAACATGTTTTTAGGAATAAAATGTTGTATAAAACTAATGATATATAAACAACCATATATCTTCATTTTGAGAAAATGGCCTATAAAGATATGTACTGTAATAGATAAAGTGCAACAAAACTTGGAAGTGCATTTTGTGTGTTTTCTTTCCACAAACAACACTAACTTGTCTGAAGCAACACGTTATAAAAAGCCAAACTTGACTCAAAGACAAAAATTACCAGTGCAATAAAAGTGTTCTTCCTTAACAAATTTTGCCTAGTCATTCACAGATAAAACCACATGCTACATTAGATTCATATCTGTCTTGTGATACTTACGTGTGAGGTCTTACACTGATATAGTTCTTCGGTACATAGCCCCGCCTACCAAACAGCTCAGCCGTGTACCAGTTCGGATCATCATCCATGTTTGTCACCTAAAATAAACATAAGACCAGTATTCCGATGTCCCCTATCAGCTTAGGTTAGATATTTTTCCTCCGCATTTAAGAGTAGACTAGGCCAGGGTTTCCAAAACTGTGCTTCATGAATCACTGGAGCTTTGTGAAATAGGGAAAATATAAAAAAATTAAATCTTTAAAAATAAAATTAATTAATAGTTTGAAATTAATATTTTTTAATTATTTATTTTGAAACTATTTTATTTTGATTTATTTTATTTTATAATATCTTGAAATTACTATTGAAATACCATAAAATACTTATACATATACTACATATTTATACATATTTTAAGTGCATATACCAAAGTAGGGTAATTGAGTTTTCTGCATATGCTTTTCAGAAATTGCTTTGGAAGTATATTTTCAATTTAATTTACCATTTACCAAAAAAAAAAAAAAAAAAAAGATAAAAAAAAAAGACTTAAATTTCTAACTTTACCATTTGCTTAGGTCGTGTAAATTTAAAAGACTTTTCAAGTGTCCATGTTAAGTATGCAATTCCCCAGATAACATAATTTGGTAATCAAAACAAAAAAGCAGTTTGCAAACCAATGCAAATTACACATAAACAAATAAATGAGTATGGCAGTGTTTTACTGCCTTCACTGTATATGTTTTTTTGAATACAGTTTTCCTAATAGATATCTAATTTATAAAGGAGCCTGTAAAGATATCTTCACACAAGAATTAACTTGTACTGTACCACCCCACAAGCTGCCCAGCTATATATATCACTACCTATTCACACAGATATCCATTCAGAAATACATGCTAAGACTGAGTGCACACACTCCCATCAAACTGACTCACTGATCTCGTATTTTCTGTAAACGTGCAGCATGCAGACTAGCACCGATATAGTCTTATCCAAGTGTGCCACATATCCACAGTAAACTACTGCACACACACACACACACACAGACTCACCTTCAAGATGTCACCCTTCTGGAAACTGATCTCATCACATTCACTCGCTCTGAAACTGTAAAGTGCCTCAGCCTCCATTGAAGAAAGAACATAAAAACAAAAGAACAGACAGGCAGTGAAGTGGAGATGAGAGTGGGATGAAAACAACAAAGAGTTCAGAGAGAAAGGGATGGGAAAGGACAAGTGCAAATGGAATTAGATGAAATGGTAAAAGGGGTTCGGAAAAATTGGAGCAACAAAAACACAGAGTAGAAAACTGAGGAAGCACAATGATGATAGAGAATCTGAGAGAAAATGTGTGTCTGCCGTAAGCTGCACAGTGGGAATGGAGGAGGATGGAGAGAGGGGGGGGGGGGGGGGCGGAGTGAGAAACAGAGAATTAAAGTGAGCAGAAAACTACTGACCAGATCAGAATATCACACGCTTTTCATTCAATTTCTCAAATATATAATGTAAACTACAAAAAAAAGAGACCACATTTTGTTTCTCAATTAATCGTGATTAATCACATCCAAAATAAAAGTTTTTGTTTACATTATATATGTATGTGTACTGTATATATAAATACATACACATGCATGTATATACTGAAGAAAAATATGTTAATTTTATACATTTCATTATATTATATATCATTATATGTATGTATGTATATATATATATATATATATATATTATATCAATTATATGAATATAAATATATACATGGAAATACGTGGAAATATTTTCTAAATATGTACTGTATGAGTGTGTATTTATATATAAATAATAAATACACACAGTACACACACATATATTATGTAAACAAAAACTTTTATTTTGGATGCAATTAATCACAATTAATCGTTTGACAGCACTAATAAATTTATAATAAAATTTACTCACACATTTTTTTATTATTATTATTATTTTTTTTATATATATATATATAGACTTGTTTAATTATTTTAAAACATTTTAAAAACTGTTGGTTGATAAATTGTTTTTTGGCCAGCGTGGTCCAACCTAGTTACTGTTATTGGTAAAATACACTATCAGTAAACCTCTAATATTCAGTATACGCTGAAAATGTATGGGTTGCAAAGAAGTTCAAATAAGAGAGTTTTGATTCATGTTTTTGTGGTTACTTCCATTTGTGTTCTAAACCTTGTATTTACAATATATTATTTTATTTCATGAGGTATATTCATGTGAAAAATTAAATCATAAATCTTGTCGGAGGGGGCACATGTTTGATATCCTCAGGCAGTTTTCTGTTTGAACCAACAACATGACCCTTATTAAGAACGCTTGCTGCAGCTGTGCATGTGTTTGATTGTTATGCATGCTGGTCACATCCTCTCTGATTCAGATGACACGACATTTAATAAGCGCACATGGTCACACAATATCTCATTTCTCTATAGCTGCATCTTAGTGCAGCTTGATTAAATCATTTTATGGCATTTCAGAGCTATATAGCTTAAACATGAGACTGAACTGAATATTTAATTTCCGTGCATGTTTGCATGGAGATGATTTCAATGTTCTGTATCTGACAGCTGACAGTTAGTTGGCATCTCTAAGAACATGTGCTGGTGGCAGCATCCCCCCAGCCCCCACCACACACACAAACAGAAGAAACTGTCATATTGCCTTTCAGTGCTCACAATGAGAACTTTTATAGATGATAGCTGCGAGCCGGTGAGTACAGAAACAACATTTTCAGGTTAAAAAAAAGGAAAGAAAGTTACTGACCCAATGCATAGAATACTGATATTATTTTGTTTTCCAGATGTGCAAAGAATATTTATCCCTTATGGAAATTTAATATAATAACACTAAATGCATTTGGTATGGTGGTAACAGTGAGGATTCATATAGGCAAGAAGATAAAAGTTCATATAAACCTAGCAGTTTTAATTGCAAATAGCCATTTCTAAAGTAGTAGTAGACCTATCAGAATTTTTTTATTTATCATATTTTCAATGCAAATGATAATTATTTAGTTCTCTTTACACTTTACCCAATTTAACAACAAAGTCAGCTTTCCATTTAATAATGAAGACCTTTTTACTGAGTATAATTTTTCAGTTTAAATACTTAGTTAATTCAGGTATTACTCAGTAATTCTTGAGGTCATTCATATGAATAACCATGATTTAAATTTCATAAACCTTGCTTCATTTTGAGGCAGACGTCACTAAAAGTAGTGACAGCCTGTGATTAAGAACAAGACTGGGATCTCATATTCAGATTGCGGCTATTCAGATGTTGAATGGCTGCAAACTCATATTCATAATTTACAAAATATATATTATTTAGAGATTGTATAAAGCATGTGATTATAGAAATATAGTTCCTGCATTTTTAAAAAATGGTTAAGTAAATCATTCAATGACCAGTGTTGGAGAAAGTTACTTTTAAAAGTAATGCATTACAATATTGCATTACTCCTTAAAAAAAGCTAACTAATTGCATTACTTGGTTTTTATGAAAAGAAATGTGTTGCGTTTTGCATTACTTTTGTGTTACATTGTATCATCTGGCATGGATTTGCTTGTTTGTTTTGAATATTAAAAATGTTCTATTTTTGGCAAATGTAAATGCCCTTTCACAACAAAAGTGAAATGAATAAGCCTCAAGCTGAAGGAAATGTAAATTCAAAAACCTTAAACAAATCTTTCAGCTGTGCTGCCATTCTGGATTGCATGAAGAAAGAAAGTTCAAAGCTTTCTTTTCGATCACAAACATATACTAATATTATATACTAATATCTGCGTATTAATATGTTGAATTGAATCATTGAAGATTAGCAGCAAAGACACTGATTAATAAAATGGGATTAAATACTTAATGCTTGTGTTAGCATATTGAATTATTGCAGGTTTGCGTAATGTTCTGAGTTTGCTTTTCACTGTTCTTATTCATTTTGAGGAATACTGAATCAGTTTTTGTGCAAGTGAGATGAATAAATGCATGTTCACATTTAGCCTATAAGTTTTTTTGCATTTGGGTTTAGTAGATGTATGTTGAGATTCTGCTCTTATTCCTGATTTCTCTCAACATGGGGACAGGAGAGCTGTCGGTCAATAAATAGGAAAACAAAGTAACTGATGTTACTTATTTGAAAGAGTAACTAAAATATTTCCTTTTAAATGAAAAAGTAATGTGTTACTTCACTAGTTACTTAAAAAAAGTAATCTAATTGTAATCTAAAAGTAACCTGCGTTACTTGTAATATGTTACCCTCAACACTGTCGATGACTGATTTATAAAGATGCTTGATTTGTTCCTGAATAAATCAGTTTTGAACAAATCGGTTGATTGAATGATTCTCTCATAACAAAGACAGTCACTTGTTGTCACCTACTGGAAAATCCCCACCACCAAAACACAGACTAAAAGCCTGTCTAGAAAGCTCAAACCAAAACACTTGTACTGTTTTAAAACCTATCATAAGTACAGACAACATATCCCTTAAAGGGTCTTGCTGACACAGAGTTTCACAGCAGGGGTCTATGTACTGTATTTCAGCTCACGGAAGATGATTTGCATGCATATCAGTTTTTGTAATATATCTCTCTTAGAGACAACTCGGCTTGTCCTCACTGGAGGCTCTATCTCTGCTGCACACTCAGCTGTTGTCTGTCCTACAACAACACAGAGAGAGCTGTATAAAAGATGGCAACTGGAAGGCAAGTGGGCTTGCGTGCAATTTGTAATGCATGTATGTGTTTAAAAATAAAGGCTCCAAAAGACGTTTTACAAACTGATACCATCACAGAAGGTCTTTTGTTAGAAGGTGACCTTTTGGTGTGATGTTGTTCAGGCAGCATGGAGCAGATGTTTTCTGCATCACTCTGTGCGTTGGTCCAGTCTTCACTGGTCAGGGGTTTTACTGACAACCCTGTGTGCAACAAGTCTGATCACCTGCCATGTGATTGAACCAAACAGGTAACATCAATGAATACCATAAAAAAAAGTGTTATCAGCCAAAAAAAAAAAAAATGCTTTGTGCACCACAAACACTGCATTATCTGTCATTAGCATCAAGTCTGAAACGTTACATAAGTTATCTTCTTGTATGGTTGTCATAGTGACAGCACAGCTTTAATTGGCGGATGCACAGTGTTGCTTCTTCTTCTGACTGGGCTGATTGCCATGACAGTCCTCCAGTGGCTGAAGAGAGAGGAGATGCCCCGCAGAGTGGAGACTTTACTGAACACTTTACAGGGTTAGTCACCCTACTGAGCAAACATCCCCACTGCATCATTCGTTTGAATCATCCACTATTCTAGTTTGACCTTGTGCAAGACTAAGCATGCTCATCTACTGTTCTGACAAAAAAATACATTTTATTGCCTAGCCCTAGAGTTTGCTATTAGATGGTTTGAAGGCTTAATTGTGTATGTATCTTAGTTAACTTTCATAAAAAAAAAATAAAAAAAATTACCCACCTTCATGTTTGTTCCAAACTGCAAACTTCTCAGAAGCAGAACTAAGACCAGTCCATTTGCTCTCATTTATTCTCATTTAAAACTAGTAGAAATAATTTACAGGACGCCTTTTATGCCCCTTTTAACAAGATGTAATATAATTCTCAGGTGTCCCCAGAATGTGTATGTGTAGTTTCAGCTCAAAATACCCCACAGATCATTTATTGTCATTTTGAAAGTACCTATTTGATTTTGAGTGGGAAGCAGAAACATGCTATTTTCGTGCATGTCTCTTTAAATGCAAATGGACTGCTGCTCCCTTTTCCGTAACAGGGCTGTGCCATTACAGCTCTTACTTTAGATATTCTGCCAAAAAACATCTTTTTGGTTTTGATTAGCATGTATATTGCACTAAAATCATGTGTTTTAAAGCCATATCAGTTTAAACTACTTTTGATATATTGATTTCTGCGCGCACACATCCAAAGCACATGTTTAGAGAGATGTTTTTTGGTTTTATGTAAGTACTAAACTAAGTTCTCTTTCATGTCTTACTGTGCTTTAACTCTCAAATACTAAACAAGTTCATGTTAAAAACACACATAAGTTACAAAAACACAGTCAGTTATATCTGGTATATTAAGTATTAAGTGACAGCAGCATAATATTCAGTACCTATAGGGCTGCTACACTGTTAATGTAACTCAAACAATAAAACAAAAGCAGAAAATCACTCGCTCTGTACTGAATAACATCTATAACTTGAATAAGAAGACATTTTTTACTTGAATGCTGCTTTTAAATGCTCTGTCTGAAGATAAACATGGCGGATTGTGTTCGACTCACTCAGGGTGGGGTCTCTGGTCAACAGTCATGGGCGGGGCTTGTGCAGAGTGATGTCACATTTTACATGGTTTGTTCTGAGACACTGTTTATGATTTATGGGAATTAGAAAAAAGGAGTAGGTGGATTTTTGAATTGACAAATGCTACAATGTGGTCTTGTATGTGACAATATATATATATATATATATATATATATATATATATATATATATATATATATATATATATATATTTTTTTTTTTTTTTTTTTTTTTTTTTTTTTTTTTTTTGTGGAAAATTGTAAGAGTAGTAGCCTATGCTAGTATGTGGTTCCGCATTCTGAAGTCCAACATACGTATTACTCAAGCTGTTTTCTGAGAATGTGCAAGACTTCTGCTTCTTTAGCCAAAGTAGGGACATAACGAGAAGAGTAAGTGCAATAAATGGTAAAATTGTTTGTGTTACAACCAGCGTGTTCATAATTAAGACATTTAAAATAATATGGTAAGAAACACCAGATGTCAATATCAAGCAGCAAAACAAGCTGTTTTGTACAGCTATAAAATAGCTGGAAGCAGATGACACCGGAAGCCAGACACATAAAATTTACACATGTTCATGCCCGCTCTTACGGGAAAAATAAGGTGGATACTTGGCACAGAGAGAACAGGAAGTACCTTGCAATTGCAATGTATATACACGCAGCCATTATTATTATTATTTATTATTATTCTAATAATTAATTAAATGTAAATAACATAGTTATTTCAAGTGTTTAATCATTTATATAATAAATACATTTGAATTGTTTGGGAGATATTTTAACGCATATTAGGTCCAAGTACACCTTTTTATTCATATTTTTTATTTATAAAAGTAGCTTAAACGTAGCAGAAAGCTACTTTTGTCATCAATGTTTTTTTGTTTTGTTTTTTTTGGTGGGGGGGGTTACCCTGTAGAGTACTTGTTAGCTTATGCCAACTACATTTTTTAAAATACCTTGCCAAGAAAAATAACTAAACTTTGAATGCATCACAGAGTTCTTGAAGTATCCTTCCTCTGATTGGCTAAGAGGCACCGAAGACTTGTTCACTCCACCCTCCCCAGCCGTTTCCCAACAATGGACTTATCGTGACGGGAAACTGGTCAATCTACCTGTCAGCGTCCTGGTGGAGGGTGACATCATCTCTTTACGCCCTGGCAGTGAAGCGCCAACTGAACTAAGAGGAATTCAGGTTAGAATACATGAGACACTTAAATGAATAGTTCACCTAAAAGTGAAAAAAAAAATTATTTTCTTCTGTAGCACACAATGAGATTGAGCAAATAACAGAATTAAAATTTTGTGTGAAAAATTATTGTAAATACAGCTTGCCTACAATACACCCAAGGCAGCACTTTGTGTCTTTTATATCATTTTCAACAGATAAATGTAGTCTCTATTTTTTTTTTTTTTTAATTGTCTGATTGGAACTAAATGACTTTTTCTTTGTAGAGAGCCATAACACAAGGCATCTGACTCAGATGTGATTTTTGTTTTTTGGTATGTTTCTGGTTTATGAGGACAGGAAGAAGAGCATGTTGTTTTATCCCGCAGTGATGTGTTTAGTCATCTCTCCTCTCCACCTTCGCCATTGGACAATGGAAGGCCCCGCCCACATCGTTTGCTTCAACCACAGCTCTTCAGGGTAACAAAGTCTCCAGCGGCTGAGGTGGTTCAGTATGTTCATTTATTTATTTATTTTCCCCTTTTGAATAATATTTAATGTAGTTCTCAATTATATTTAATGGAAGTATCAGATGTTTCTCCTGAAGTACAAGTGAAAGGGTTCAGCTAACAAGTGCCATTGTGTTCCTTTGGTGTTCTTGTACTCACTTTTGAATAAGAGTCTTTTGATGTTAGCACATCTATCAGGCACAAAACAGAGATCCTAAAGAGGGACTTAAGAGCTTAAGGACTGCATTCAATAAGAAATCTCATCATTACACATCCGTCACTGGATCAGCTTGTAACAACATGACAGAAATTATCATAGACAATGTTAAAGCATACAGTATGCTATGCACACAAACTCCTAAACTACAGCCCCCGGATGTTCACAAGAGCAGGATTTATGGAAAAAGGCCCGGAATGTGACATGTCATCTCTTTTATATGGATCTTTTTTATGTAGGAGGTGTTTGGAGCTTTCTCAAGAGAGGCCTGTGTCTGTTCTGGATAATGAACGATTTACTGTGCAAAGTTTACTAGAAAGAGGCCCAGCGCCTTTTGTGCTGGTAAGACTTGTTTTATATTATCTTTTCACATTTTTGACAGATGCACTTGACAGATTTTTTTAGAAGAAGAAGTGACTAACATTGCATTCAAAGTTGTAGTACAGTATGTGTGAATTTCCATATGCTACTCTTCCTAAAAAACAAGGTACTGTCGTACCATGGTACCTTTTGGTATTCCTTTTTTGCTAGTGGTAATAGATGTAATGGATTGCAATAGCTTTTTCACTGTCTATGAAAATGAAAAATACATAAGTAAATAACTTTAAGAACTGTATGCTATGGTTCTTTTTGTCCCTGGCATATGCATTTGTTTCCTGTTTGGTCAGTCATCCTTCATCAAATCTTTTTGACTTTCATTTTCCAGGTGCTGCTTCTGGGGCTGAATCTGTTGCGTATTTTGTTTGGCGCTCCAGGTGTTGGACCGTGGCCTGTCACACTCCTGCAGTTACCTGTAGGATATCCAAATACAGTCATACACAAATTCACATACACTCACAACAAGTGAAAAACACTTGCAAATACTAGAAATATATTGGTGATACTGTATATTGGAGAAATATCAAAATCAAAAGTTCATCCACAAATGAAAAAAATAGCCGGAAATTTACTGATTTGGAGAAATGTAGCATTACATCACTTGCTCGCCAGTGGATCCTCTGCAGTGAATGGGTGCCGTCAGAATGAGAGTCCAAAGAGCTGATGAAAACAACACAATAATCCACAAGTACTTGTACTACCTTGTGGGTTATTAAGTTTTTATCAGCTGTTTGAGCACTAACTAGTTATTTCTTTATTAAGCTGTGCATTAGATTTTTTGATGCCTTATTTCACAGAAATAAAATGTAACCTTATGCAAACTCTAGTTCAGTGTATATTTAAAAAATATTGACCAAAACATAAAAATGCATCCGTAGTAAATACATGAAATGTTGTGTTTCAGGTGAATGGTGTTTTGCCTTTGTTGCCCCTGACTTTCCCCCTGCTTTGGGTTCTTGTGTGCATGTACGGAGAGGCCCGTGTTCTTTTACAGATGGGCTCTCAGCCAGCGGACTGGTGGGTATGTTCAATAAAGAGGAAACCACACAATAGCTGCCTGTATATTTGTTGCTTACAACTGTAACCATGTAAATGGATGTATTGTTGGTGATGATTTGGAATGCCAAAATGATTTTCCCATTTCATTGAACAGGAAATGTGGAAGCTGACCTGCAAGAAATGTTACTCAGTCTTCTGGGGTCAAACATCGACACTCTGCCACACTGCTAGTTTGCTACACAGTCTGGGATCTGTAACTGTAAGTGCAAAAAAGAAATCAGGCACAAAAAGATTTAAGGCACAATTAAATATATGCATGTCATTGCATTCAGTAATCAACTGGCATCTGCAAACAAGCTGTGTTTTAAATAATTGCCACTTGTTTTTATATTTTATCTAATGCAATGACATTCATACATTTTTATGTGTGTGTATTAGGTTTGAATTATAGCTTGCCTGCTGTACAGTACATTGCATTATGTTTCTCTGTGCTACACACACACTGAGTGATGCTGGGGCAGTAAATGTTATTTTATCCCTCTCACGGAGTCATGGTAATTCAATATTGTAATAAGAGCTTTTGAGTGTGTTCCAGAATGCAGTTTGTCACAGTATCAGTATGCAAGAATATTTATGAACTAATGTGAACTTTGTTAACTCTGCACTTCTTATGATGACATTTCTGAAAATGTCTTCATAAATATAACAAAATATCTTGATATATCTCAAGATATCTAAATGGGCCACAGGATATCTTACAATCTAAAAAAGCAACAAGATATTTGTAAAAAGTATGGCAGAAACACGTATCAGAAAGTAAAACCATAGTACTGAATGATTATAGTACCATACTCATATTCCCAGCAGGGATCATATGGTCTTGGCCAATATGAGATATTTTGCCATGTATTTTATTGGTCTATTGAATAATTTAATTGTGGATGCTATTTAAGATTATCTTTGTCATAATCTAATTTAACCAAAACACTAGTAATTTCACAATTTCACACAATACAATAATTTAATCAAAATTAATTTGTTCATATTTCACACAGTATATTATCATAGTGTTGTGATCATTTTCAAAGTTTTATTTGCATAACTAAATTACACAAAAGCTTTAATTATAATAATGGACATCGCATTAGGTAAAATTATTGTCTTAGTGGTATTGGACACAATTTTGATATATTTTTTGACTGTATTTGCATGGCACTCCAAGGTATTCAAAAATACTGTGGTATTACCCTGATGCATTTTTTTAAATGTAGTGTTGGGGTTTAGGATTGTAATAATGATAATGTTAATATTTATAACAGAGGTTCACAGACATTTTTATACAAAGGACCAAAACCTGATTGAGGGCTGTTGGACAAAAGTAAATGTTGCAATGTATCTAGTGATATTATATTATGTATTAAATAGAAAAAAACTATGTATTGAAACCAATTTTAATTAACATTTTAAAAAATAATAATAATAATCAAATTCACTTATATTGTTTTTGTATATTTAAATTTTTCAATTCTAAATTCAATATGCTTCAATGGCATGTTTTTCCTTCAACTTGTGATATAGCATGGTGGGGCAAATCTAACGTCATCACAGACCAACTTTGGTTTGGGCATCTCTCTGATTTATAATGATATTTATGTTGCATTTAATATTTATTAAGAATAATAAAAGTCACAAATTGTTTGTGTGTGTGTGTTTGGTTGTGTATATGTATTCCAGGTCCTGTGTTGTGTTGATAAACAGGGCATTCTCTCATGGCCCAGTCCAAACCCTGAGAAGATTCTGTTCTTTAGCAAGTCCACCTCATCACAAGAGACAGAAAGACAGAGGCAAAAAGAGAGAGAAAGAGACAAAGAAACAGAAGAGGTCGGCCTGCAGGATGCCATTCAGGTAAAAAAAAACAAAAAGCATATTTTGATTAAAATGAGTCTGCTTTCACGAGTCATCACAAGGTCTCATCTGATGTCTTTATTCTCAATCCGCTCAATCTGCAGTCTGCAGATGTTAAGTTTGTCGGTGGGTCAGGCTCAATGCGATGACTCACGGGTGCAGTTTGATGACGCATGCTGGCAGCGTCACGCCCCCTCTCTTCGGCCTCTGGGATTGGCTGTGCAGTTGGTCCTCTGTGACCCTGGAGTCGCCACCCGCATACTCCGCCTCTCCGACCACCTGACCCATGCCGCGCTGGTGCACACTCGACCCCCATGTCAGCCGGTCCGCCCACCCTGGGGCCTCTGCCATCTACCGAGGATTCTGGGTAAAGCCACATGAATAGTGGTGTTTAATGCTCCAGGGAAATGCACCTTTTGTCGAGGTAGTTTCACAACTGTGTGAAAGCAGAAGCATAAGTAAAAGTGAAGGCAGAGTAAAGAGAAAGGGATATAGTGTGTGTATCACTAGCGAAAAAGTATCAGTAGTGTTTCTACATATGTACTATGGTAAAACCATGTTTCTGGGCATCAGTAGTAATGTATATCAAGTACCATGGAGTAACATACAGTAAATACCATTATTTACAGAAAGCACTTTCTTTGTTTTTTTGGACATGTCACTATTTTGTGAACATGTATCATGGTATTCTTCAGAATACCGTGGAATATTATGTACACTACTATTTGTTTGGGGGTTTTGAAAGATCATGTGACTCTGAAGACTGGAGTAATGATGCTTAAATAGAAAATAATTATTTTAAATTGTAATAATATTTCAAGTTTTTTTTTTTTTTTTTTTTGCATATTTTACTGTATTTTTTTATTTTATTTTAAGAAAGCTCCAGCTTAAGAGACTAAAACATAAAAAAAAAAATTAAAAAAAAAATTAAAAAAAAAAAAATGTACAGACCCCATACTTCTGAACAGTAGCCTAGTGTAAATACCAAGATTCATTTCAATGGTGTGGTATATTTCCCATTACTTAAAAATACTGGCATGGTATTTTTAATACTGCATTGCAGGGTTATTTAAAAAAAGTATATAATGGTAGTATCATGGTTGCTGTTTGATAAGTGTCTTGTAACTTGAAGTCTTTCATAGTTTCCAAAAATAAATATCCAGCAAAACTGCATTGTAGTGCTGACAGTGTGTGTATATGCAAATCTACAGGCTTCTCCACCTCCGCGAAAGAGCCTTTCGAGCAGAGAATGAGTGTGGCAGCCTACACCCTGCCCTCCGTCGCCTGCCCTGGAGACCCAGGGATCATTGCTCCACCTTCTGTGTCAATGAGACGGCTTCCTTTCTCACATCTCATAGCACTGCTGGTGCACCACACTTACACCGGTGAGCACACGCACATGTACAGTATAAATGCATCAACATTCCTGGATGTTTGTGACATTACAACATCACAGCCAATAGTAAACAGGACCATGAGACAGGACACATAAAACTAGAACTGATAGGACAGGATAGTTTTAGTATTATTTATATACTAATTTAAGTTTTAATAATATTTTGAATTAGCTTTTAATTCTATATTTTTAGTTTTAAATTTTAGTTTTTTGGCGCATTTGTCATTTTTATTGTTATTTTATTATTTATAGTTAGGTTTAATTTATTTTTATTATATTTGTTTTTTGTTAATGTATTTATTTCTGTTAGCTGTTAGCTGTCAGAGGTTTTATAAGTGTAAATTTCCATCAATTAAACATTTCAACTCTTGGGAATTGGATCAAATAATCAAGAAACAGATGTTAAAAATTGCAGCTGATATTACTTCCAGGTCATTTGTCACATTACGCTGTCAAGCTGAGAGCATTGCATTATGGGACAAAGTATTCCATGATAGCGTGATGCAGAAAATGTGCAAACTAGTATGCAGTAAGATGGTATGATCGTACAGCTCTTACAGTAAATATGTTTGAGATCCACAGTTTAATTATATCACAAACTATCTAATATTCTGTTTCTGTCTAGCATGTTTCATATAGAGTACAATTTGATGGTTTTGTCCCGGCGATCGTCAGTTGTTCTCATATGGCTCGGCTGATGTAATTTTGGGTGCATGCACTGAATTCTGGGATGGAGAGGATATTCAACCCCTCACAGACTCTGACAGGTTTGAATTCTATGTAGACTCATGCTGTGAACTGTATGTGTGTGTATTAGAGCACCTGCTGTGAACACATCTCTCATTTCTGCTCTTTGAAAGTCAGTGAGCGGTTCCTACCTAAAGCACATTTACTGCTGGCACGTCCCCCTGGAGCATCTAGGGTTAAGTGCTTTGCTCAAGGACACAGAGGTGTTAGGAAATCTCACTATTTCCTCCGTTAATAAAACACTTCTTCGGGCAGTTTGAATCACCAGCTTTCAGATCTTGAATCTCTAAAGGCACACTGACAGTGATTAAACCCCTGGAGGTTGCCAGGTCGGTGCTAGCAGGCATTCCTATTTGAATGTAGTCCACATCTAGTCGCATTACATCACGGCTTATTTGCATTAAGCTGAACTTTGTTGTGTTATGCACAGATGGAACTGCAATGGCTTTGTTAGACTGAAATAGAAACTAAATCAATGAAAAATCTAATTATAAAAATATATAATAATATAGAAACATTATCTAATTTATCTAATTTTTATATTTTATGTATACTTTTAATAAATATCTAAATTATTATTGTGTATTATATGTGAGTTTAAGGTTGGTATTCAGTAAGATTTAAAAGAAGTTTTCAAAAATGTTTTTATTAATTTGATTCAAGATACAATAAAAACAGTGATGTTGTGAAGTATTATTACAATTTAAATGAACTATTTTCTGTTTTATTATATTTAAAGAATTCATTCCCGTGATGCAATGCTGAATTTATAACAAGAAACATTACTTATTATGTAAAAAAAAAATTATCTGATGAATAAAAACAGTATTTATTTAAAATAGTTTTTGCAAAGGAATTCTATTAAAGTAGAGTTTCTTTTAAAATATTTTTTGTGTGTGCATGTGCAGGAAGAAAGTTGTGGATTTTTATCAGCGTTCCTGTATGGCTGGTCAGTGTGTTGCTGTTTCCTTTAAGCCGCTGTTACAACCACATGACCCAGAAATAGATGACACCTGTGTGGAACTGCCTTTGAACCACAGTACTGACACTACAGGTACATGAGGAAAAAGTCTTATTATGTAAAAATACATGATCATGTACATGACTAAAATGTTAACAGGAAGTATAATATCTGTGTGTGCGTGCGTGCAGATGACGTCTCTATCACACCCCTCAGGCAGCAGATCTTTCTGGGTCTGGTGTCCTCACAGTATCAAGCCCGTCCTGATATGGTCAGACTTATCTCAGGGCTGGACAGTGCTTGCATCCGTTTTGTCTATTTTTCCAGTGAAGAGGAAGTTCGGAGTAAGGTCAGCAGACATAAACACTCCTACACACAAATGTACAGTAATAGCAGTAATAGAGGTATTCTGTAGCCTGTCTAATGTTAACAAATAGCCTGAAAAGCCTTTTCAGAAAGTCATTTCAGAGCTGAAACAAGTTACTATAATTAGATACAATATAATAAATTGAAATCATGTAATATGTCATACACTACTGTACAGACTTTTGGTGTCAGTATGATCCTTTTTTTTTTTTTTTTTTTTTTTTTTTTTAGTAGGTAAGATTCACCAAGGTTGCATTTATTTGATCATAATATACTGTAAAAACTGTAATATAGTGAATTATTATTATTTTCAGTATAATTACTCCAGTCTTCAGTGGCACATGATTTTGTGCTCAAAAAAAAAAAAAAAAAAACAATTATTTGCAATAGAAATCTTTTGTAATGTTAGAAATGTCTTTGCTGTCACTTTTGATCAATTTATTGAATCCTTGCTGAATAAAAAAAAAAGTATTAGTTTGTAAACTTTTGAAAGTTAGTATATAAATTATAACATGCTGTTGTGCACTGACAAAACATGCACTGTAATACCAGGAGCATGTTTAAAAAAGTAAATGGGCTCTTTGTCGACTTTAGATCATGTTATGATTGTTGGATAGGAATGTTTTTGCAGGACCAACACAGGATGTTGATGTGGGAACATGTCCTAAATCATATCATTTACAGCGCAGCTGCTGTTTAACATTTTCATTATTCAAACAATGTTGGATGATCGACTGTACAAATGTTTTATTTGTGTAATTTACAAGTTGAATCATTCCATGAGTAGGTGTTTGCCGAGAAAATGGGACTGGAGACGGGATGGAACTGTCATATCTCCCTCCAATCAGAGAGCTTCCCTCTCGACCCAGATAACGTGGAGGAGCCGGTGACCGAGGAAGGTGAGAGACAGAGTTATGCATTGCAGAGATTAATGCCAGTTATGACCAGTTCTGTTCTATTTATCCTTTTAAATTTGCATTTATTGGTTTCAGAGGAGGACATTCTGCTGAGAGACAGTGTCAGAGAGAGGGCAGAGTCAAGAGCAACTGAGCATGATGGAGCATGTCTCATCGAGGACCTAAACAGGGTGCCACTCGTTTACACTATATTAACACTTCAGATTTCTATAAAGGCATTATGTAGACCTTCTAAGAAGCTGTTTTCCTTGTTGGGACCAGGAGGTAGGATCCCAAAATAGAGATAACCTGATTCTTGTTTTTCCAGGCCAAACTTCCAAAAGGAATAGAGAATGTGAGGCCACATCTGGAGAACATTGATAATGTTCCGTTGCTGGTCCCTTTATTTACAGACTGCACATCACAGAGTAAGACACACACACACATACACACACACAGTGTTGCAACATTTATTTATTTTGTTGGTATTTGTCTAAATAAATTAAAAATAAAGTTATAGGCTCTTATGACTCAAATTTTGTTGACAAATGTTTTAATGAATAAATTGTATTAATCTTCCTATAAAAATGCATTGAGCAGTTATGAAAAACTGATTGATCAAAATTGACAGTAAAAAAGTTCAAATGACTAAACAGTTCAATTAGAAAAAAATTAAAGAACTGAAAGAGGAAAGAAAGAAATACTTTTATTCAGCTAGGATGCATTAAACTGATCAAAAGTGATAATAAAGACATTTATAAAATTACATTTTTTATTTCAAATAAATGCTGCTCTTTAAAACTTTCTATTCACCAAAAAAAAAAAAATACTGAAAAAAGATATCACTGTTTCCATACAAGTATTACGCAGCACAGTTTTTTTTTTCAACAATAAGAAATGTTTAGCTACAAATTTAGCTTGCCATCAGAGGTAAAATATATATTTAAAAATATATTGCAAGAGAAAACTGATTTAATTGTAATAATAAAATTAATAATAAAATAATAAAATGCATGTTTGAGTTGTCTCAACTGAAAATATCTTGTTCTGACATATCTTAAAATATGCCGGTGTCATTGTAATGTGTCGAGATGCACACCTTAATGTTTTCTTCTAAGGCATTTTTGTAAAAGTTGCTTAAATATCTTAATTTAACTAAGGCCTAGTCCTGGCTTAAACTAAGCCCCGTTCATGAAACTGGGCCATATTGCTTAAAAATAGCTCTTCATTAGATGAATGAAATGAATAAATTTTTGAGTCATAAACACCTCCCTGAGAAAGCACAAAAAACTGCACTCACTAGTTTTAGGCCTGCTTTGTCAGAGCTGGTTGGCTTTTTTTTTTCTTATTCTTTTTTTTTCTAGTTTTGGCAACACTGCTCAGACTTATTTATATAACCATCAACAAAGCCACCATTCTAAACTGTGCTTGTGTGTGTGTGTGTGTGTGTGTGTGTGTGTGTGTGTGTGTGTGTGTGTGTGTGTGTGTGTGTGTGTGTGTGTGTGTGTGTGTGTGTGTGTGTGTAGCTGAATGTGAGATGGTGTGTATCATGCAGGATTATGGAGAGGTCGTGTGCTGCCTCGGGAGCAGTCAAAACATCAACAACAATGAAATTTTCTTACAAAGTGATATCAGGTGATCCGTCTAGCCTTTAATTCACCTCTTCTCATCTCTTTTGCCTCAATAACCTGCCAAGAATGGATTTACTCATGACATGACATGACTTATTTTAATATTTTAACAACACACCCTAATCCCAATTGATTGAAATGCCAGCATGAAACAATGTGGCATAAAAATGGCCACCTATATTGTCCGCAAAAGCATAATACAGTTCACTAAACACATTGACCTTTGGTGACCTGTTAGCAGCCAATTAGCATTTTGTTGTACTATATGAGTTAAGTTGTCACACTTAAACTAACCCTGGTTTTCCTAATATGGCCAAGATTTCTAAGTGGAATCATTTGCCTTTATGCATTTATTTGATGCATATTATATTATATATTTTACATTATCCATTGTTTCTGACCTATTAATTGACAGCATTGCTTTAGATCCTCTGGTTTCCACATGTTGCTGGTCCAATTCTGATGCAGCTGATGCAGCTTTGAACACATCAGACTCTTTAAGTGTAATTCAGCTCTCTAGCGCCATCTGTGGGTTGGCTTGTACAGTACAGTTTAACCAACAAGACAACAACACCGTCATCAGGCTCATCAAACAGGTGAATGTGGACGCGCATGAGCACATATACACTAATGGGTGTATAATATATTGGTAATTTTTATAAATACAATAATGTTGTTTTCTTCAGGCACGTCACACCACGGCAGGCATCAGAAAGTGTTTTCTGTTTTTGCTCCAGTGTCAGCTGTCCCTTGTCCTCATTCAGGTATAAGAGAGGACTAGTAGTGTCACCTAAATAAAGCATATGCATAATAAAAAATTATAATAATTCATATAACTAAAAATACATTAATTAATTAATATACTTTTATTATTAAACTTAGATAGATAGATAGATAGATAGATAGATAGATAGATAGATAGATAGATAGATAGATAGATAGATAGATAGATAGATAGATAGATATCAATTAAGTCTAACTACATAAACACAATTGTGTCTGTATTTAAAATTATTAATATATTTAAATTCATTAAATGTAATTAATTAAACATTCATTGAACAATTTATTTATCTGTTCATTTAGTCTATTTCTCAGTTTGCAAATAAATTTTTATTTAAATATACATTTTTGAGTAAATCCTTTAAAAGTAGTATTTTTATTATTATTATTAATTGTTAATTTTTAGGGCACATTTAGGACTTTATATTACTGGTCTCTTTAAAATGAAAATTGTGTCATTAATCACTTACCCCCATGTCGTTCCAAACCCATAAAAGCTTTGTTCGTCTTCGGAACACAATTTAAGATATTTTGGATGAAAACCAGGAGGCCTGTGACTGTCCCATAGACTGCCAAGTAAATAACAGTGTCAAGGTCCGTAAAAGGTATAAAAGTCGTCGTCAGAATCACTGTATGCTGCGTATGCTCTTCTGTATCATCTGTGCCACAAGGATGCGCTGTTTTCTTTCAAATCAAAGCTAAATACACGTAGAAACAGCACATCCTTGTGACACGGATGATACAGAAGAGCATACGCAGCATACAGTGATATGGAGAGACACAGAGGAGACTGTTGACAAAAGAATTGTTGAATAAATTTGTTATTTTTGTTTTCTTCCCTTACAAAAAGTGTTCCCATCGCTTTATGGCAGATGGAGTATTCTGACCACGACTTACATACCTTTTCTGGACCTTGACACTCTTATTTACTTGGCAGTCTATGGGACAGTTACAGGACTCCTGGTTTTCGGGTTTGGAACGACATGGGGGTAAGTGATTAATGACAAAATTTTCATTTTGGGGTGGAGTATATGTTTCACATGCACTTAGTTACTTTGACTTTGCTATTTCTGTCAGAAGTAATGAGTAACACACTCGTGATTTACATCTAAAGCTCAGAGTTTGACAGGTGCAGCTGAGTAAGCTGGTGTGTGTTCGTTTATTTCCACAGATTCTGGCATGTGTGTGTCAACTTCCTCCTCCTTTGGGCACAAGTGATGTCCTCTTTCTGTCCTGTTTCTATTTTCCCTTACTGAGGTATGAACGAATATAATAAACAATAACATGCATCCAAATGCATGCACAAAATAACCCAAAAAATCTATAATAAAAACTGAGAGGGCTCCTAAACATTCAGATCAGTGGTCAGACAATATGTGTTTTCTTAGAATTGAAATTGCCCTGATCTTGAATGTTTGATAAAAATCCTTGAATATAAACATATATTATAGTTAGTTTTGTGTCTGTTTTTGAAGGCATAGTTTTATTATTATTTACTCTCTTTTGACTAAATTCCTTTCCCTTTCCAGTGTGTCCCTTCTGGGAAAGCCATCTGACAATTCCATCATGAAAGTTCCTACTGGGAAAAATCTCAGATTCCTACCAAAAAAGGTAAAGAAACAGAAAAAGCTTTTAAAAAGGGGTCTGTAATGGATTTTCTGAATATTTGAGAATATTCATTGGCCTGGATAATATTCACAAAAGAGCATCTGCTTATTGAGTTCATTCTAAGTTGTTTTGATACACATAACACTCATTGTATAATTGATTAGCTGAAGAGATGTACAGTAGTTTTGTGTATTTCTCTGCAGACATTGCGGCTGTTTGTGCTGTGTTTGCTGGTGAAGTTTGGTCTCACCGTGTGCACCTTTCTCACATGCTTTGGCCTCATGCTGCACAGTTTCTGTCTTGATATTAACCATCAAGATGAAGATCTGTGTCACCCAGCATCATTGCTCATGTATGTGGAAGTGTATGTGATGCGTGTAGATGTTTGTAATAGCATTCTAACTTAGTTCCACTCTTTTTATTGCAGATATTCTATTTTCTGTGTGACAAATGAATTTTGTGATTTTCATTCTTTATTTAATTTTTTTTTCACTCGGTCTGCCATAAGTTGAAGGAATAATTCACCCAAAAATGAACATATTATAAAAATTTACTCACCCTCAGGCCATCTAAGATGTAGAGGATTTTGTTTCTCCATCAAAACAGATTTGGAGAAATGTAGCATTACATCACTTGCTCACCAATGGATTCTCTGCAGTGATTGGGTGCCGTCAGAATGAGAGCTGATAAAAACATCACAATAATCAGCTAATCCACATGACTCCAGTCCATCAATTAATGTCTTGTGAAGTGAAAAGCTGTGTGTTTGTAATAAATAAATCCAACATTAAGACATTTAAAACTTAAAAACATTGAGTCCTCTTTCCATAATATTGCCTTCTCCAGTAAAAACCTTGTATCATCTGAATCAGGTCAGAAATATGCACTGATAAAGTGCCGTTTTCAAATGTCAGTGGATGTTGATGTGAGAGGATAACATGGGGATGGACTTTTTCACTAGCAGAAGCATTATTATGGATTATGGACTGGTCACTTTAAATTAGTTTCTTACAAAAAAACAGCTTTTCACTTCACAAGACGTTAATTAATGGACTACAGTGGTGTGGATTTTGTATATCTTTTTATCAGCTGTTTGGACTCACTCTGAAGGCACCCATTTACTCCAGAAGATCCACTGGTGAGCAAGTGATATAATGACAATTATTAAAAACAATTGTTTTTTGAATATCATGAAGTCAATCATATATCAACAATGTATCATACTAAACAATTCATACTGTTTCACATACTGTTTAAAATAATTGTATGGCATATAAATGAACCATAGATCTTTTTTTGTGCAAATTCACCCTTGCTGTGTTGCTGAGATATTGAAATAATATACAGTATAATGGTAAAAGTGAATCTGTTTTTCTGGTTTTTCTGCAGGAATTCAACAGTGTGGTCTCCCGACTGGTACGGCAGACACTCAGATGGTCTAAGTCTGGCGCAGAAAGTCATCGCCTTTCTTGTGCTGCTCAATGCCAGTCAGTGACAATTCCTTTGTGGTGCTATTTTCATTTTTTTTTTTTCCAGTGTTTTTATTCTTGGTTGAACAGTTCCTTCAACGACATCAAGCTTGCATAAAGCTAAATCATTCAGCATACTGAAAGTGAAGATGTGTCCGAGTATGAACCTGGTGTTCCCTGTGTGTGTGTGTGTGTGTATGTGTGTGTTAAGTGTGTACTTCTATCAGTCATGTGCATCGCTCAGCTCCCATGTGGAAACAGAGCCCACTGAGCAACCATTGCTGGTGTGCTGTCATCTGCATTGTGTAAGTAGCTTTTTATCATGATATATTTATACATTTTGTTTAAAAAAAATGGTCATCATTTACTCACTCATTTACTCAAGTTGTACCAAACCTGTATGCATTTCTTTCTTCTGTTGAACACAAAATAAGATATTTTGAAGAATGTGTGTAACCAAACATCTGACAGTAGACATTGACTTTTTTTCCAAACTATCCCTTTTAATTCTAATTAATAACTTCAGAAGCATGAGTTCTTTTATGGAAGTTATGGACTGGTCATTTAAATACCAGGCTGTCTCTGTTTCCCTCACAGGCCAGTTCTTAATGCTTCTTTGGCAATGGTTTCCCGCTTCATGTGGCATGACCCTGACCTCCACCACATGTTCTGTATCTCTGATATTCCCATGGCATCCTGGGTGTTAGGAATCCTCTGGCTGATCCCGCTGGTCTTTATCAATGAGGGCATCAAACTGCATGAGATCAGGTAATACAACCACAATAATATAATACAATGGTTACACTTTCTAACTTATTTAAATAAGTCATTAGCAAACAGTATGTAATGCTGTCTAGATTAGTAGTTAATATACTGTATATCCAAATAGTAATCTATGCTACCATTCAAAAGGTTTGTTTGTTTGTCTTTAAAGAAGTCTCTTATGCTCACCAAGGCTGCATTTATTTGATCCTATTTAAATAAATGTAATTTATTCCTTTGATGCAAAGCTGAATTTTCAGCATCATTATGCCAGTCTTCAGTGTCACATGATCCTTCAGAAATCATTCTAATATGCTGATTTGCTGCTCAAGAAACATTTCTGATTTTTATCAATGCTGAAAACAGTTGTGCTGCTTAATATTTTTGTTAAAACCATGACACTTTTTTTAGGTTTCTTTGATGAATATAAAGTTAAAAATAACAGCATTTATTTGAAATAAAATCTTTTGTAACATTATAATTATTTTAACATTAGTCTGTGACTTTTGATCAATTTAATGTTTTTACTGAATAAAAGTAAAATAATAAAAAACATTTTTAATTAAAATCTCACCATTGTTCTTATGTATCATGTATGTTTTCATTGAAATAACATATGTAAAATATATAAATTTATAAAAAAAATTAACATATTAATGTTACAAGATATTTATTAAAATATTTTACATTTAAGCCAACTTTTAAGTAATTTACTTATTAATAAACAAAATTTTATTATTTAAAATGAATATAAATTAATGCCATTGTTAAAATTTTGTTGTGTCATACATGTTAAATATATGTGGGTTTGTGATTGTTTGCTACAGGATGAGGGTGAGATACCAGAAACGTCAGAAGCTTCAATTTGACACCAAACTCGGCATGAACTCCCCTTTTTGATATGTCTGTCAAAAACAAGTCTCAAAAAAACATACAAACCTTTTCATATTGTCACCACACATAAGAATTAGAGAAAATACAGATTCAGTATTAAGAGTGTTGACCTTTAGGTGGCAGTACTGCAATGAGAACAACATTAGCAACCTCTAAAAAACACACTCTCTAGTCTGCCAATGCTAATTTCATTTTATCAACATGAAGTTATATCACCTTACTTACTTTCAAGTTATTTTACTGCATGGAGACACCTCAATCTCTCATGTTGATTCTACCACCCCCCCCCACCCCCCCCACCCACAGGTTAATCTTTCTGATTTCCTTGATTGCCTTATAATCAGGCTTTAACTACATGTATTATTTTAGTATTTACTTTTTTAATGACTCAATCAAGCACAACCTTTGTTTAGAATTATACTTTTCAATATTAAGTAAACACAGCACAGCAAATGTCTTTAGTATTGTCCATGCCTTCTAATAAAACTCATTTAATATACTGACATTTGATGTTATCATAAAAAAAACCCAAAGCCCAATATATATTATCGCCCCGTGAACAGATGGATGTGTTAAGTGCTTTTAATAAAATGTCATTTATGAGATGCTGGGTCAGCAGATATGAGAGTAATTGACTTGTCATTCTCCGTGCGTGTGTGAACATAGTCATCTACCTGAACACACTTTACTGATGTCTGAATTTACACTATATAGAGAAACGAGCAGCTTTATGATATAAAAATGCTTCTGCACACCAGGGAAGGTGCATGTGTATTATTGAGTGTATGATAAATCTCTCACACCCATCTCCCCTTTGCCGCCTCCGTTAAAACAATGGAAGTCGCTGATTCGGCACTCTGTGTTTGCCATAAAACTCCCTTATCAGCTTCCTCTACCTACGGAACAAGCTTCCTCTGTCCTCATTAATCTTTTACTGATAAAATGAAGGTTAACAAACTCTTAATTCATCTAAGGAATATCACCCGTCGTTTAAAATCTCTTGTGTGTGTGTACCTGTGATCACTTAATGGTGACTACAGTTTCTCTCATCAAGGCCAAAGGTTGCTAAGCAACCTCACCCTCAGTTACTGTCCTTTTGGCAGATGAGGCTTTGAATACAGATGTATATATATATATATTTAAATTCATAAACTAAAGGGAACACACATTTTGCGTGTGATTATCATTGCTGTGCCTTGCTGTAGTGGCTAGATTTAAAAATGCCCATTTACAGTCTCTTAAATGTGTTTTTTATGCATTTGAAGACACACATAATAACAATAAATATATTATTTAAAGAAGTCTCTTATGCTTACCAGTGCTGCATTACTTTATCAAAAATACAGAAAAATAATGAAATATATTACAATATAAAATAACTCTTTTATATTTTAATATATATTAAAATGTAATTTATTCCTGTGATGCAAAGCTGAATTTTCAGCAGCCATTACTCCAGTGTCTTCAGTGTCACATTATTCTTTCCTGCTAGTGAATAAAGGTCAGGTTGATCACATATCACCGTTTATGTCCCATAGATCATTTCAGCATGTTATATACATCGGTTCAGAATAATGAAGGTGTTCCAGTGTTGATTAAACAGTATTCAGTTACCAAATCCAAGCAAACAATAATCATTGCATGTTCCGGTTGCACAGAGAGCAACTGACATTCTTGTGCCTTAGCTGCAGGTCAAATTATAATGAGTGGTGAGATCTTACTACAAAGAGAGCCATTAATCAGTAGGCCACTAGTTTTAGTGTATTTTAGTTAAGCTGAATTATTCGCATATAAAAGGAAACTCAATTATGTAAATTTATGTAAAGAATGTAACTGCCAGCTATTTCATAATTACCTGACACTTTTCACCAGTAGGGTACAAATTGGTTTCTTATTCATTTTAAGGCCAAAATCAAAAACGGTTATCAAACATTAAATAAATGTATGCACACACACGCTCAAGTAATTGTTGAACATTTAACTTAAAAGATTTAATTATAAATATTTAGTCCCATTTAAATGTATTAATAAAAAATAAATAAATAAAAATAAAACAATAAAAGTTCCATAGAATTGTGACAGCTTGGCAGGAAGATGTTCTACAAGTTCTAAAATATTAAATAAAATGAATATAAAATAAAACTACACATATTAAATTTACGTTGACCTTTCGAGCTTACTTTTTTCCACATGATTTCACTTTGTTGAAAATGAGCTAAATTAGACTTTAACTTGAAAACTTCCAAGTCATTTTCAAACCCTATTTGTTACAAGGGCCACCTTGTTATATATTATCCATGTTACTCATTTTTAAGCAGTCACTGCTTTACCTTGGTTGACCTTTTCCCTCTATGTGCTCGTGACTTACTTGAAGAAGAAGCACTGCAGTGGATCAAACACATCACGTCACCTATATTGTTGTTTCCCTTCATTTACTCCACTGAGTGATCACATTGATTTTTGCTCTGTCCTCAGTCCATCACACAGGGCTCATGCTAAAACCAGACTATAAAGCCTAAACTGCAAAATTACCAAATTACATGTGAACTTTGCTTTACTATAGTAAAGAAAGCTGTGATCCTTATTTTTGGTTCTTATCATGACACGAATATGTGCTTAGGCATTTATTTATTCATGTATTAAATGCAAAAGAGATCGCTTTTGGGTTAGGATTAGTCTTTACTAATTATAATTAGATTAATAATCATTTAAATATTAGCATTTGATATAAAAAAAAATGCCCAAACTTTAGCAACATCAGACAAAATCTGCAGTAGGGATGTGCTCATTAATAAAATCATTTTTTTTTTCTTTTTTTTAATCTAAAAATTCAAAAGAGGGTTAGGATTAGTCTATAGTAATTATAATTAGTATATTTAATCATTTAAATATTAGCATATGATATTTTTAAAATGCTAATAAATAAATAAATAAATAAAAATCCCCCAAGTTTAGCAATATCTGACAAAATATGGACTAGGGAAGTGTCCATTAATAAAATAAATAATGCCCCCCCCCCCCCATACCCCCCCCCCCTTCTCCTAGAAATACAAAACAGGTATCTTTTAGGTTATGATTAGTCTATAGTAAGTAGAAATAGTATACTTCATACAGTCAATGTCAATTTAAATTTAAAGTAAGTCAATGATATTTAAATGCGCATAAAGGTATGTATGAGAGAGATCAAAAGTGTGTGTGTGTGTATGTGTGTGTGTGTGTGTGTGTGTGTGTGTGTGTGTGTGTGTGTGTGTGTGTGTGTGTGTGTGTGTAAGGGTGTATTGCCCATGCTGCAGTTTTACAGTACTGCAGTCACAGTGGAATGCTATAGGCCAGTAACCTCTTTAAATCTATAAACGCTCCTCTCTACAGCTCAAACTCCCACAAACAGAGCACAAAGCATGCACTTGGTTTAATAGAAGCTTACATGCACCATTAGCCTGAGCGCTTCATCTCCACAATCATTTGAGGAGTATCCACTTACAGGAAGTCATTTGCGATTAACCCTTTTTCACTGTAACACTTCTGGGTTTGTCATTCTTATCAGCCTCTAATTCAGATTTCATTTCTTGAGTGTCACTGTCCTGAGGAGTTTATTTCCAGCCCTGCTCTATCGCACTCGACTGTAATGTTCAAATAATCCTGAAGACACTGATTAGCTGATTTAGGTGTGTTTAGAACAAAATTTTGCCTTAACTCTGCCTTCACTCCTCACAATTCAGATTGACATTACTTTGTTCTAAAACGGAACATTCACAAAAACACAGAATGCATTTTGTGGTGATGTCATCACAGTGGTTGTTATGGCAACCTAACCTGGGTCACAAAACTAATGCATATATCACATATCTGGCAAAGAATCAGATAGCACACAAACATGTTTACTCAGCTATATAAATGCTATATGATGTTTTTGTGTAAGTGTATTATAATTAGCCCTGAACCTACAAAAACATTTAGTATGTTTAGAAAACACACACACACACACAGACAACATTATTTTCTTTGTTTGTGTATCATTTTCTTTTCTAAATGAAGACATGTTCAAATGCCCCCAAAGGGAGAATGCCAGATATGGCTTACTTCAAATAGTGAACGAATGAATAATACTATTTCCCCTCTCTCTCTATGATATTAAAAACATAAAAAAATCACAATAAAATACAGTATTTTATTAGCCAGAGGCAGTATAGTGATGTAAGATGTGAAGTTTGGTACTAAAGAAGAAGAATTTATTTATTTGTGTTTAAAGGAATAGTTAATCCAAAAATGAAAATTTGCAAAATATTTACTCACCTTCAGGCCAATCAAGATGTAGAGGAGTTTGTTTCTTCATCAGAGCAGATTTGGAGAAATGTAGCTTTACATCACTTGCTCACCAATGGGTCCTCTGTAGTGAATGGGTGCCGTCAGAATGAGAGACCAAACAGCAGATAAAAACAACACAATAACCCAAAAGTAATCCACACCACTCCATTTCATTAGTTAAAATCTTGTGAAGATAAAGCTGCATATTTATAAGAAACAAATCTATCATCAAGGTTTTAACTTTAAACCGTAGCTTCTGGCTAAAATACCAGTCCATAATCCATAATAAAACTTCCTCCAGTGAAAAAGTCCATACCCTGTTGTCCTCTCACATCAAATAACACGTTTGTTAAGAACTGTTTTGGCTTGTAAATCATTTCTGATCTGTGTACACTAGTTCAAATAACATTACTTTTTACTGGAGAAACCAATATTATGGATATAAGAGCACTCATATTTTAGCCAGAAGCAACATTTTGAAGTTAAAACACCATGGTGAATTTGCCTCTTATGAACACGCAGCTTATCGCTTCACATGTGACATATTTTTTGGATGGACTGGAGTGGTGTGGATTACCTGTGGTTTATTGGGATGTTTTCATCAGCTGTTTGGACTCTCATTCTGCATCTTCTCATTAAACTGTGAGGTCTGTTTTGTAGGACACACACATAGGAAAAGTCTGATGTACAGCAGAAATAATTCAACATTATGTTGAAATAACTTCATGTTATAGCGCAATACACAAGATTTGTGATGGTGTTCACTGATAAAAAAATAAATAAAATAAAAAAATCCCATCAGTCTAAAAAAAAGCTCCTCTGGAAAACCGTCAAATGTCGAAGATGAATAAAAATTTTTAAAATGCAAAATATTATTACTTTAACTTAATTAAAAAAAGACTTATACAATGAAAATATATGAAAACAGAATTCAACACCAAAACAAAGAAGCTAAGAATAATAGCTGATTGGAGACCCAGGCCTGGGTGCAGATGTAATTTAAGCTAATCAAAGGTCAGTCTTTGAAAGGTCAGAGGTGAGAGTGGACTAAAAGTCCTCAGGGATGAGCTCGTTAAGAGCAGCAGAGACTACGATAATGATCTGAGATGACCATATCTGAAGCAGAAGGGCTCAGGTCACCTGATACTGGATGAAGACAAGTAATCCTATGAAACTGTGCACTCAAAATAACATAAATCTGATCTTTAAGGCAAATGTATGCCGTCAGGGGAGAGCGTAAAAGAAGCTAAATGTTTTGCCTGAATCTGGACCTGTTCCTGGGGGAATCCCTGTCCTCTACATCTCACTTTCTTCCGGAAGAAATAAACTGCGCTGCTGTGGACGACGCGCGTTTGTTCTGATGAGAGAGAGAGAGAGAGAGAGAGAGAGAGAGAGAGAGAGAGAGAGAGAGAGAGAGAGAGAGAGAGAGAGAGAGAGAGAGAGAGAGAGAGAGAGAGCGAAGAGGAGTTCTCCTCTCCTCGAGACACAGAGCTCGTCACGCGTCCAGTAGAAACTTCAGGCTTCTGAGGCAATTGAGCCAAGACGCGCTGCGCTGACCCTCGCGCTTTTCACGGAGAATTATCGGAGTTTCCTAAACCACGGAGTTTCCTACAGCAGATGTAACTGAGAGTTTTATGCATCATCCTTGTTTCTCGGATCCTTTCATGAAGAAGGAACCTGATGGGACTATTTTTATGTGGGATTGGGAGCCGCAGTTGAGAGCATGAGCCAGAACGTGCTGTCATTTCACACACGGTAAGAAAACTACACTGTAAAAACGTTTGCTTCAATTTACTGTGAGAAACTGGCAGAACTTTAACGTATAAAATGCTGTGACGATTTTGCAAGCAGTAGGGAATGGCATATTTGGTTGACTTCATAGCTATTTTACAGTATGGTAAAATGATGTAATTTACCAAACTATTTAAGCCTGTTTTCTAATGTAATGATAATAACAAGGACGGGACAATGGAAGGCCACATAATGACTTTGATGTGATAACAATAATAATCATATGTCATGGAAACAGGTATTAGTGTTACACAAAATAACGTCGATCTAACACATATGACACTAAAATATGCATTAAAAACAATAACAGAATAACATAAATTGTTAAAGTATGTGGGCATCACTGTTAAAACAAAAGAGGTTAAACGAGAATGAAATACAAACATATAAACATGACATTTTGGGCAGGAAATATTCTGGGAATTCCCTTGATTGTTCATACTTTTCAAACATGTAAAGCATATTTTCAGTATTATTTAAAGGTAAATGTAGGTTATTTATTTCGTTTTACTTTATTAAACCTGTAAAATACAGTTTTTTACAGTAAAATTCTCATATATGTCGACCTAGCCTACACCTAGTGTTATGTAACTTACTAGTTAACAGGTTTTTACTGTAGCCTTTTCACACTATTTTACTGTACAATTGCATGAATTGTCTTTAAAATTGATATTTTTATCATATATGGTGTGGGTAATTTAAAAGCATTTTTTGAATTCTTTTTACATTGGTATTAATAAAAGTTTTACTGTTTACTCTTGAAAGAAACTTGAAAGTCTAATGTTAGAAAAAGGGAAATAAAATAATGAAATTAGTTATTAAAAAAATCTGCCAATAAAACAAGACATGATAATCTCAAAATACATTCTCTGAACTTCCTGAAGGAGTATTTTTATCGACAGTTTTACGCTCCAGCAGAGATTCCCGATATAGAAAGTTTCATTATTAATGTATATATTTCCAAGTATGTTTTAAACCTTATAGACTCCAAGATGATAGACCTTATTTCAAAAACAGTTAATGAAATATAACCAAGCAACCCAGGATTTGTTTATTTCTTCATTTGCTGTACTGTGCTACAAGAGTCCAGTTTGTGCAATTTGTATTACTTGCACAGCAGTTGGCCTTAATTCCAAAGTTTATGTTTCTAAGTTTCTATGATTTACAGTTTGGTCTTTAGATTACATTATAAGGCATGAAAAGTAATAATAATAATCCAGACAAAAAAATAGGGTTGCCAGCACTTTCTGTATGGACATCTAAAAACCCTACTGCAGGGTCCACTCTAGTGATGGCCTTAATGGGAACAAACAGAGAGCATGATTGATGTTCCTCTGACTTAACCTTTTTTTAAAGGAACTTTCTATTTCTTAATAAGTTAGCATATTATATGTATTGAGGTTTTTACACAATCAGCTGTGACTAACCCTTCCGTGGAACACAAAGTCAAGTGGGTTTGAAAGAACACGAGGGCGAGTAAATGATTTTTTAGATGGCCTAACCCTATTCCTATGCAGAGAAAGCTGAATGCATAATGTGCTTAAGTAAATATTCTTAGGATGGAGGACTGGTATATGAGTGACGTTCCCATCAGCAGGGTCGAATTGCTGGCCACCATTCTATCATCATGACCACTGGTGAGGGCACAGAACCATCCCTGTGGCCGGCTCAGGCCCATACCAGCTTCACTGCACCGGCTCTGGCTGATGGCACAAGCCTCGAGGAGGCAGAGGACCTGCCCGGTGGCCTTACTGGAAGTGGCGGAGCATCTTGGGAGTCCACTGGCAGCGTGGCAGAGGTGAAGGAGAATATGCAGCTTCCATATCCATCCCTTGCACCAGTGGTGTTCTTCTGGCTTCACCAGAGCACACGACCCCGCAGCTGGTGCCTTGCACTTGTGTGCAGCCCATATCCTTTCTATGTGTGTGCCCTCACTTATTTTCAATTTAGGATGGTATTTTGGCTTGAAAGAAATTGCATTTGCAGTATTAGCACTTACAATGAAATAGTACAAAACTTTATCATCAGTATATAGTCAAAAATAATAAAAATAACAATCCTAAATAACAAATAAAGTAAAATATTTTTTTTGTTAGTTTATGCATTATAAAAAAATAAAAAATAGTTCGAAAAAGATAGAAATAATCATATTTATTAACTAAATATAAAATACTATATTATCGTCAATATATAGTCAAAGATTGTGCAAATTGAGTATACAATAAATAATGTGAACTAAAAATACTGTGAAGTTTATTTATTTTCTTTGCTTATTTATTAATTAAACTGATAAAATAATAAAATAAAATAGAATAAAATAAAAAGCCCTGTTTCAAGCAAAAGTAATTTTCAGTTTAAAAATTAGCTATAAATAGCCTGAGAATAATCATATTCATTATATATCAACTATATATTATATGCAATATATTAATTGTCAAAATATAGTCTATAGTAGAATATACACTAAATATTGAATAAAGGAATACAAAATACTGGAGTGTTTATGTATTTTTGTTTATTAAATTGATAAATAACATAATTACTACAGTAATTTTCAGTTTCAGATCAGCTGTAAACAGCTCTAAGAACCATCACCTTCTCTATATATTAACTAAATATTATATACTATGTACTGTATATTAGTCACCATCAATATATAGTCAAAAAATTTGCAAATAGAGTAATATAAAAATACTGCAAAGGTTAAACATTTTTTAGTTTATTAATGATTTAAATCTAAAATTAATAATTTTACCTTTATACAACAAAAGGCATTTCAGTTTCATGTAAGGTACAAAAAGCCCCTTAAAGCAATAATCATATTGTTTGTTTATACAGTATACAGTAATTAAACACTGGCAATTAGACATGCTGTGCTGTTAGCACACCTCTCCCTCTCAGTCTATATCTGGGTGGAGAACTGCTTTTGTTTGTGTCTCAGTTATTCATTGTTGTCCCTCTCACATGGTGATGTTCACCGTGGCCGTGAGCCAGCCTCGCACTGATGAATAATTGCTGCATGCAGCATGGTTTGCCTGTATTGTTCACCTGCTTCTCCCCTCTGTGCAATGAAAAAATCATCAAAATTGTCATGTATTGCATTTTCTTAAGTTCTTAAGGGGCTTAGAGAGGCAAGGCAGCCTGTATGCGAAGAAAAAAATTACGAGAGAATTCTCCATGTTGCGTCATAAATTCCATCCAGGGAGCTTTTCTTGTGCATAAAGTTATGACACAAAAAATTATATTCATAACTCAAGTCTGTGCATATCTCACAAGGATTACCCTAGAAATTACCATAGTAGTGTAACTCTGTCCCTTTAGTGACATTATTTGACTCACAGCAGAGAAACAAAGCAATTTGGCCGCGTTACGTAACCGCTGGTCTTCCCCGTGAGTGAGTATGTGCATCTCATGTCTCCGTTCATGCCCTTTGATGTTAACCATGAGACGTGAAAGTGTGATTGTGTGTGATTTCATGCACTTCCCAGGTTGTGAAGCATTTGTCGATTTATTTTCTAAAGGGAACATCTTAAAAGGACACAGTTATGAGGATGTGTGTGTGGTTGAAAATATTAAAGAGATAGTACACCCAAAAAATGAAAATTCTGTCATTATTTACTCACTCTTTCAGACCTGTTAATTATTTTTTCTTTTGCTGAACACAAAATAATATATTTTGAAGAATGTGTGTAACCAAACATTTGATGGTCCCCATTGACTTCCATATTATTTTTCCCCATACTATGGAAATCAATAGAGTCCATCAACTGTTACCCATTTTCTTCAAAAATCATCTTCTTTTATGGTCAACAAGAAACTCATACAAGTTTGTAACAACTAGAGGGTAAATAAATTATGAAAAGGAATTTTTATTTTTTGGGGTGAACTCTCTCTTCACTGTGTATTTGTAGAATGCACAGATGTTAACATTTTCTGAATGAATGTAATGGTTGTCAGGTTCTGAATCAGGTTGGGATGATGGTTGCTAAGTGATTAATAATTAGCCAATATCAAAGGGGTCTGTATGCCATTGTTCTCACTGCACTGTAATCCGATCATTATGATTGACTGTCCACACTATCGTTTTAAAGTGATGAGATCTACTCTGTTTGTTCAGACCGTGTAGTCAGTTGCCAGTCAATACCTACAATATTTACTATATTAATGACGTAAGCTTCAACATGATACCTAGAGAGACTTTCCCGTACAGCAGCATAGATGAGCTGTCAATGTGGAAAAAGAACATTTGAGCTCATCTCATGTATTATGTAAAAAAAAATAAAAAAAAAATAAATCTTTTACACATTTGTCCAAAAATGCTGACTTTTTCGCTCTTTCACTATTCACTGAATGAATGATTCATGGTTTGATATATGAGGAAGAGTGAAATCTCGAACTTGAAATATAATATGTCCATTCCGCAGACTGAAAAAGATTACCCCCCCACCCCCATTTGTTGTTGTCTGTCAGTAAATAAAATCAAAAGACTAATGCAATAGCACACCATTACTTAACAAGCAATTATTTTTTGAAAAGATAGTTCACCCAAAAATAACAGAGTGTCATCTGAAATGATATGAGGATGAGTAAATAAAAATTCAAACTATCGCTTTAACATTTTTAGTATTTAATAAGTGTAAGCAAGAGATTGCAAACCATATTCGGCAGACTTGATCTTGGACGTATTTTAATGATTTTTTAAAAAGTCTTTGTTATAAGCCATAAACCACATAACCAAACAGCTACAAGGTGCATCACAACAATACAAATGATGATTTGAAGCAAAAGTGTAGGCTATTTGAAAATTGGACAAAAGGTACAGTCACAAGGGAAAGAACTATAATCCTATGAAACATTGCGAAAGACATAATTGAATTAAAAATGATAAAGAAATATAAAACTAAGGATTTAAAGATGTTGATTATATATAGAAACAATATATTTTGTTTAGGAAGCTACAACATTTGCAGTGCTTCATCAGAGATGGCAGGTGCTAAAATGTTCTTGTAGTGCGCTTTTCTTGTCTCAGATTGGTGGTGTTTTTTTGCAGAATCATGGGTAATGCAGTTTTGCACCAGGAATTCTGCTGTTAAACATGATTATTTCAAAAACAAGATAAAGTAATGTACACATATGGCTTCAGCAAAAACATATGTCATCGATTAAAAACCTCATAGCTCACAGTAGGTCTGTCTTTAACGGTTTGTAAGTTCGTTAAAAATCAATCCCCCTATGGAGAAAATGAGTCAGATTTTTGCTTCTGGAACCCGACTGTTACACTATAGAATTAGTGATGTCATTAAAAAGTATCACTAATTATTGAAGACCACTGACCTTAAAGAAGCACATGTGTTTCTAAACCCGCAATAAAAATCACAGTAAACATTCATAAACTGAGAAATCAAACATTTACTATAGGTTATTGAACTAAACGCACACATATACAGGTATAATGCATGAATGCTTAAGATAACCAGCATATCAGAGCATGCATATGTGACACTGTGAGCTTCTAGTGTTATATTTGACAGGTTTTCAATTGTTTTATCCCATATGTGATGGGTTATATGTGTTAATTGAAACCTGGATTCCTGTGTGCATATGTGTGTTTTATTCCTTAATTGCAAAGGCAATCCCACGGGAAGCCCGAATACACTTAAACAGAAATAACAAGCCAGAGCTCGCCAATACCTGTGTGTATGTGTGTGACTGTATGTCCATGAGGATAACAGAGACATTGAGAAAGTGATGGAATGTCAGGTGATGACATTATGTTCTAGGGGGATATGACGGCATTTATATCTCAAGAGTACATGCATAAATATATATATATATATATATATATATATATATATATACACACACACAGACACAGTCCCCAAGGAAACTCTTAATGACATTGGTGCAAAAACTTCACTGATTGGTGAACTCCATGGCTACTGTCTCTAATGAATCTCCGGGGTTACAGGTGCTTGTCATCACTGTCAGGGTAACGGTACTGGTTTCCAAGACAACGGGAGTCACTAATGTAAGCTCAGAGTTCATCCGCCTTAGACCGAGAGAGAAGGGAGAGGAAGTGATGAAGTCGGAAAGGAACACTGACAGAGAATGACAGAAAAAATAAAGAAAATCCTGACTGTTCCAGACAATTATTAACATTTGGAGCATTTCTGTTTGTAGATTTTATATCATATATAATGTGTTGCTTGTTCTAAATATACAAATGGAATAAAAGGGAATTTCAGCAATCAATATTAAATGTGTACTGCATTAATATAATTGGTGTAATTAATGGCTTCGATTATGTTTTCGTTTCTTCCGGTTGCTAGCGTTACAGTATATGCTTGTGCTATTTGCCCACCTTTTAAACTCGGCTCTGTGAAGTAAAAGAGATCAGCCAACTAAGTATACCTGTGAAAATATAGATAATAAATGTTTTAAAAAGTGATTTTATTACTTATTTAGCATGAAATTTGATCTGTAAAATACATTATGACGTGAAAAAAATAGACTTTTTACTCTGATTAAACAGAATAGCAAATAGTAATGACAAAGACTAAAACATTTAGATTTTTTTCTCATTAATAAAAGCAAACGAAAGACATTTATTATTGAGTTTATGTGAAGTTTATTGGAATTAAAATTGTTATAAGATTGAGCATGTTCTGTAATATTGTTTATGATAAATAACAGTAGCCTTTGCTTTTTAAATCTTAAAAATTATTTAAATCTATTTTCCAATGGCTATGATAAGTCAAATTAAAAATGTTAGGTTTGAAACCCTTCCACAAATTAAAGGGATAGTTCACACAAAAATAAAAATTCTGTCATTAATTATTCACCCTCATGTTGTTCCCAAACCTGTAAGACCTTTGTTCATATTCGGAACAGAAATTTGCATATTTTTGATGAAATTCGAGAGCTCTCTGACCCTTTGCAGGGAGTTTGATTGACCGGCGATCCGACCAGTCATAATGCACAAATCTGCCATTTTTGTCTGACAGACAAACCAGACCAGAGAGTAGATTAATGCTGGCGGACTTGAACATGAAAAATGGTGTGTATTGACATCTTTCTGCAGTTGAAACAAGATACCTTCTGATGTTCATTCATGTTTATTTCATGCTATAACTACTAAAGAGGAAGAGATGATCGGTTCACGTGCCGCTTGGATTGAGGCACTACAGTAATCTGTATTGACACATTAAAGAGCCACAAAATGGTATTTATTGTTTGAATTTAAAAAATAACTAAATTTGAAAGCTGAGACTTTGTTTAATTCTTGAAGTGATGTTTTTTGTTTTTCGATGTATTTTTTACTGTTTGAGAATCTGGTGTTTGTTTTTTGGGTGGCATGGCTAGCTGGAAATAGCAACAGTAATGAAGGGGGCTGGTCTTCTGAATGCGTCAAATAAACTTTTTTCCCATTTAACCCCAATGGCACATATTTGTTCTTATTATAATCATCAACATTCTTAATTTTGATGAATTTCATTTTATTCCTTAAATTTTTTTTAATTTTATAAAAAAAAAAATATATATATACAGTATATATATATATATATATATATATATATATATATATATATATATAGAGAGAGAGAGAGAGAGAGAGAGAGAGATAGATAGATAGATAGATAGATATTTAGATAGATAGATAGATAGATAGATAGATAGATAGATCATTTGTCACTACTTTAAAAGTGTTAAATTTACCTTCACTTTTTTTTTATATATATATTATTTAAGTTAGAGTGAAGGTGAACCCTACACAAATAAACATGTCTTCAAAGAAAATAGAGAATCGAATGTGATATGTCATATGACACATGATGCACCAGTAAATCCAAACTCCTGGAATCTTTTTTGATTATTTCAAATAGCCTAATTTCTGTCCAGTGTCCAGTGTGCCACAGGGAAAATCACTCTTCTCCACTGTCTCTTGACAGACAGATTTGTGTTGTTCGGTGATGTAACGCCCTTGTCAGCTAGCATCAGTCCAGCCTGAACACACCCAGACTGGAGACGGGGGCTTGTTTTATGAACGTGTGTGTATCTTTCTGCGATATTTATGCTTACGATCTGACAGTCGCTGCAGCCTGTGTACTTTCTGAGATATAAAATGCTGAATGCATGCAGACAACATCACAGGAAAAATCAGGATGTACTTGTGCACTTCACAACACACACACAGTTTAACTTCTTTTGTCAGCAGGAAGAGGATGGTTGCTACGGTAACGTCACCATGGGTATGCCCTGTTTGAGTATTGTGTCAGTACCTTGCCACACTCACACACGAGCGCAAACACTGACCCAGCAAGAGCCGCGGACAGTGAGGCTGAATATGAAGCTCTAGGCGACATTAGCTGCACACTGCCACTCTCTCCCTTTAATAAATAAATACATAAAACAAGCTCTTGTTAATATGAAACAAAAAGGCTTTCTACTGTGACGCTGGTGTTTAATTTGCACTTTTAACTCACTTGGACACCCTTCGTAACACTTGAAAAAGAATAATTTTTTTTTTGTGTACAATTTAAATTAATCATGCAGAATGATCTACTGACAGGATATTATCATGACAGTGTTGTGTTATTTGGGTCTTAAAGAATTCATTACCCTTGTTTCGCGAAATTGTGGTCGCAATGACAGATTAACTGATATACAGTCTCACCCAGGTCAGTTCATTAGGCGATTTTTCAAGTCTTTGGCTTAGTAAATGGCATTCACATGTAAAATAGTGTTTTAATTCCAGCAATTTGATGTACATCTCATTTAATTGCATGAAATATATTTTGGTAATTTACTGACCAGACATTGGTCCAAACATCAAAAATTTGTTGGGTAATTGGATGCACGTGCTAGGGCAAACATCACTACTATTATTGCACATATCTTTTGGTTTTTGTTCCAAACCTCAAGCCCTAAGTAGCTTAATACGGATGTAATGGTAAATTTTCTGTTTATTAGGATTTTTATTTTGCATAAATGCTTGCCCTGATAGCAAGCAAGTCTCTGTTAAACTTTACAGAGTGCAGAGAGCGCCAACGTGCAAATGCGTAGCAAACAGTGCTAAAATATGCATTTTGCTGAAATATTTTGCTTTCAAATGTCTTCAGATCTCTTCCCTAATTCACAACAGAACGATACACTGAAGTACAAAGAGTGTGTTGCAGTCATAGATAGAGCCATAGTTTGTTCAGTAAACCAATTTTTAATAAAAAAAGAAGCAATTTTATGTTTTGTTTTTCCCCTGCTGTACTGAAATGTACTAGACCGTGACTTCAAAACCAAATTGTCAATTTTGTGTATCGTAACATAGCCCAGCATATAACTTGTTCCGCACAAGAGCTCCCTACTGTTTTCTCCAAAATAAAAGCTTGATGGTTTAACATTTGAACATGAACAAATTAAGCTATAAAAATTATTTCTGTCAGGACCACTATCGTCAAAGATGACTGACAATTAACATACAATTTGGATTGGCGGTATGGTTCCGTTCTGGGCAAGAACTCCCTGCGCTTCCATGTAGCGTAGCATGGATAAGAGCAGGGAGAGCAGCGATAACCCTCCAGGGTAAACAGAACAGAACCAACATAAATGTATTGCAGATATCGTTAAAGTTCAATAATTTAATGTACACATTTAGAATTAGTCTGATTCAAAGGAGAATCAGAAGGATGAATCCTGACTGACAGAGGAAGAGTTGGGGATGGAGGAGGGTAATTAGTTATTGAGCGATGCAAAAACTTATATATGAATGCTTAGATAGGTGATGTATTCCTATAGGTAGATGGGGATCAGCTGAAAGTCAGCTGATGCAAGCTTGACTAACGTGTTCTGCTAGAACTAACGCTTACGCATGATAAAAAAAAAACACATGTAGTCCAATAAGTCCAGTACACCCATAGTATGGATGACGTATTGACCTCAAATTTCCACTTGTTAGGCAATAAAACAGGCCAAAATTCTCATATAAAAAATAAATAAATCTGGTGTAGGATTTATAATAAAACAATTTCCACTCAGAAAATAATAATTGCAAAAAAACTTCCAAGTAAAAGATTAGAATAAAAAAACAAAACAAAAAAAAAACATGATGTGACATACAGCCAGGTATGGTGACCCATACTCAGAATTCATGCTCTGCATTTAACCCATCCAAGTGCGCACACACACACCATGAACACACACCCAGAGCAGTGGGCAGCCAATAATGCTGCGGCACCTGGGGAGCAGTATGGGGCTTGGTGCTTTGCTCAAGGGCACCTCAGTCAAGGTATTGCCGGCCAGAGACTCAAACCCACAACCGTAGGATTAGGAGTCAAACGCTCTAACCACTAGCCCACAACTTCCCCACAATTCTCAGACCCATTCAATTGATCCATAATTCAGCATTATAAAATGTCAAATAATTTTTTTTACAGGATAAGGAGAGTCATAGGGGTTTGGAACTGCAGGCTTTTACAGTTTTTCCAAAACGTTGCCTCTTTTTTCAGAACTTTACACACAAATCCGAGAATTGCACACACAAAATACAAAATGCCTCACATCTCTTGCAAAATGAAGCACTGCATTCAAAATATCACAAACACATCTCAAAAGCAAACATTTACAAATGCCTTTGCCATAATATTAATTCCTGTTAGATTTTTGTGTGCTACATAGAGAATAGTGTGTTGTGTTTTGCAAAAAGTCAGAGACAAAGGCAGAGAATTAGTGTATGGTTTTGCAGATTTGGTGTGTGGTTGTGGTGTTTTTGTTTCAGGTTACAGAAATTTTGTGAAAAGTAAAGATTTTGTGTGTAAGCGGTTGATAAAAATGTAGTTTCTGGTGAACTGTCCCTTTAAAGGTAGGGGCCAACTTGGATATGTACACAGAAAACAGGTGAAAACAGTGTTTTTCTACTAAAAGCTGAAGAAATCCCAAGCGAGTAGCCCATAATCACTAACTCATGTACCAAGTGTGTAGCCCCCAAGGGGCCGTCTCTGTTGGTGATTCTAGTGAGAGTGCTGACAGATTCCTGTGAGGTGAGACCGGTGTATCTGTGTGTGTGTGTGTGTACGCAGGTGGGTGGACATAAGAGTTAGTCAGGAGGAAGCAGGGGGTTTGCGCTATATTACAGCACTATCTGTGGTCTCTCTTAGGGATCAACCCTTCCTTGGAAAGCACCTGGTTGCCAGGCAACAAATGAGCTAAAACCCCACTCCATCCCTAAAGCCTCTGCCACATTTGATTGGCTGACTCAGCATTTTGAGGGAGGGACTTATAAGTGTTTATACTGCAAAACAGTTTGATGTAATTTTATTTTGAAAGTTTTCCCTCTAACATTTGATTTTGATTGTCAGTTCATAATCCAACAAGCATGGTTTGTCAGTGGCCGAATCTGTGAGGCTGGT
Source organism: Cyprinus carpio (assembly GCF_018340385.1). Taxonomy (NCBI): domain Eukaryota; kingdom Metazoa; phylum Chordata; class Actinopteri; order Cypriniformes; family Cyprinidae; genus Cyprinus; species Cyprinus carpio. The sequence goes on along the minus strand of NC_056597.1, from coordinate 19,587,399 downwards.
GAGGGCAAGTTAGCCTTCATTTCCCTGCGTTCTGCCTCTATCACCTTGTGTTTCGTCAATCACCTCTAAAGAACTGCAACACGCTGCCGGCACGGTTCCCCGTCTCCCACCGTTCGCTCTGTCCATGTGTTCTCCATGCCTTTCTGTTCTTTGTCCCTAGTGCTCATCCTGAAGCAGCATCACAAGCCATCGTGGGCTTAATGGTTTATAGAGAGGTTTTAATCTAATAGCTGATGTGTTAGTCCAATCGGGATAGCTGCGGTTTAATGGAATGATGTCAGATAATTACAGACTTCAGCTAATTCGCCTTTACACCTGAAATATTAGTTTTATGGTAAATTAGAGTAAATTGAATGCGTAATTGCTTTTGTCCGTGTGTGTGCTGATGAGTTTGAGTTGTAATGTATGTGTGTGTGTTTTATGGATTTTAATTGATGCTACAAAATTGTTATTGTGGAAAAACTGTAGCTAGTTGAAAATCAAATGGAAAGAGTTTTTAATGTCTTAAATGCAGCATCTTACAGTAAATCTTTTTCATTGGAGAAAGATGTATTTAGTAGGACTACATCAACTGAATAAAAGCTTTTAATTGTAAGTACATGATACTGATATATTAATCAAATTCAATTGCATATAACAAAAATGCCTGTACACACACACATATATTAATACATATATGTATAATTAGGATAATAAAAGTTATTAAATTGTTATAGTGGATTTTGATGCAAGTTTGAATTGCTCTGATGGTTGGAAAAGCCCTTGTTTATTTTAGTGTACACAATCCACCAGATATCTTTCTTTTCTATTCATCGCTCTATTTCCTCCCCCCACTCTTTCACTCTCTATTTCTCTTCTTTTCGCTCTTTCTCTCTGTCTTGTTCAGATCGATCACTCTCCAGTTTCTCGGCCTGTCACGGATCAATAACTCCACACTCCTCTGCTTTGCTTTGTCTGACCACATTAGACAGACCGCTGCTGACTCTCCAGTGCCCATTTGAGGCTTTGCGCTCTGTCATTTTGGTTAATTGTGATTTAATGTCAATTGATCATAAATTCACAGGTTGGACTTTTGTTTTAGTTGCCTGCTTTTCCTTCCTTTTCAAGCATTTGATCACAGATTATAGTTTGTTATCGTGCCGCTGTAATGTCAAAGATAAAATGTCTTTCAAGTTCTGACCATCAATTCTTTTTTATCTGATATACATGTTGAAATTATGTTTTCTTTAATATACATATTTTTAAAAAAATAACAATAACTCAGGATATTGATTTATTGTAAGGATTGCACCATGAACGTTCACAAAAAGAAGTTTGTTAAAAAGAAATTAGACACACATTATTATCGACACATATTGTAAAAAAAAAAAAAAATTATGATTATTTCATCAGATGTGCTTGCTTGTTCTATTTTTGCATTTGGATTACTGTAATGCTCACTTTTGTGTGTGTGTGTGTGTGTGTGTGTGTGTGTGTGTGTGTGGCTCAAAAATATACATTGTTACAAAGCAGCTTCAAAGACTAAATTTTCTTAACTACAGTGAGGAGTAGATTATCAGTGGTGACTATGCCAATGTGACTTATTATTATAGTTAATATAGATAATATTTCATAATTTTTAATTACCTATTTTTATTAGCAGTGTTCAATGCAATTTTTAGTAATAGATTTTTTATCAAATCTTAAAATGAATAGCTATTTCTCATATAATAGAGAACAATGGTGTGATGCCTAAATTCATATAATTTAATTTAATTAAAATAATTAATTTTATTTTATTTTGGATTTATTTATTAACAAAATAGTACAGAATTGTTTTCATATTGTCTATTCCTCAGTTATTTGTCATTGGCTGAAACATCTTCTTTACATGAAAAAATTTAAAATAAGAATTTATTTTACTTTTTTTTTTTTTACAATTTATTTTATTTTATTTTTATTTTTTGAAAAATAATGCGGCTCTTTCTTTTTTTTTTTCCTAGTTAAAAAAACAATATATATAACATATATATTAATACAGTTTAAATCTAACTTTATTTGGAGTACTATGTGCACAATGAACATTTCTAAATATTAAGCCTAAAATGTGTTTTAATGTTAATATTGATGAGGACTGTATGATCTTTGAATAACAAATGCAAGATATGTAAAGTGTACCTGAAGTATACTTGCAATAGTTCCACTTAGGCATGATCAAACATACTTCAGTATATCACATACTTCAGTATAGTTGGACTTCAGCACTACTTCCACACGATAAATTGCATTAAGTACAAAATTAGTTGTTCCAATTCAGCAGAATTATACCAGTTTAGTAAACTAAAAGTACAATTGCGAGGTATTTTTATTAATAAATATGTAAATGTATTTGTAATATACTTATCATGAAAGAAATGTATTTCAAATACATTTTAGTATATTTATTTTTCACTAGAGTTATTTATATATTTTCTGAAAATGTTTTAATTTTGGTTTCGGTTTTAGTAAGCTACAATAACCCTATTTGACATCAGCCAGAATTTATTGGTGCATCCCTAAAAACCTTTCTGGTTGTCCAATGTTACTGGAACATGTTTGTAGTTAATGTGGTGAACTGCACCTTTGGTTAATCTGCGATGGTCCTTTCCTGAACAGGTGTTGTGGATGGTATTTTATCCAAATCCATACAAATTCAAGATATTGTACAACAGATGTGTAAATTGGGGCCATGTCTGGTGTTGGCTAAAAAGCGTTCAAGTGACCCATTTGCAATGTGGGGAAAAGCTTTTATGATAAAACAAGACCAAGAGCAAAGCATTACACATGGCACAAATTTACTGCCCACACCTCAAAGGACACTGTACCGGCCTACAGTAGCTCCATGCTGTGGGCTTCCTTTCATTAGCAGGGACTGGGGCATCTTGTTAAATGAAAAGAAAGATTGGATTCTGCAAAACATAGGCCCCATTTACACTGCATGGTTCAAGTGGCCCAATTCCGATTTTTTCCGCTCATGTGGCACAGATCGGATATGACCGGTGACCGTGTAAGCAGAAAAAAACCGCATGGATTCCGATTTTCTCAGATCGGATTCAGGCCTCATTCATATGTGGTAATAAATCGGATATGAATCGGATACGTGCATTTGCGTGTGCCATGTAAGCAGACAAATCGGATATTCCCCAGTAAATGCGAGTCGTACGTCATTAAAAAAGTGACGTTAACTAAGGTGGAGACCACCAACTGAGATCACATGACTTATTATAGGCGCGATGGAGGAAGAAGGATACACACAGTGGAGCAATGCGGAGGTTTCATGTCTTTTAAGTCTTTGGGGCGAAGAGACAGTGCAGGCAAAAATGCAGGGTTGTTGCAGAAATAAATCCGTGTTTGAAGACATTTCACGAGATATGGGGAGGCATGGTTTAAGCACTTTTTTCTCCGCCGTACGAGATGTTTTGTTGATTTTTTTTTTTTTTTTTTGACTTTTCAAAATATTGTGGAAAGCAAAACACTGTATAATTTTATTTGCATCTGCATCCATTGAATTTCGTGCTGTTTTACTTCCTTTTCCGGGTCAGAACATCTACATTTGGTAGTTTCAGCAGTGTATAGTGTAAATGCAAAAATCGGATACGGGTCACTTTTAAAAGATGATGTAAGCAGGTCGTCAAAAAAATCGGATATAGTCAGAAAATCGGATTTGGGTATCAAGAGCTGCAGTGTAAATGCAGCCATAGAGAACCTGTTTCATGCTGCTAAAAACTGAAGTTTGGAACAAGGTTTGTTTTTCGGCAGGACACTGACCCCAAACACAAAGCCAGATTAAACTTGGAACGCTTTAAGAAGGGGAACGTTCTACAAAGTCAAAACCTGATCTCCGTCCAAATGAGACTCTGTGACATTGAATGTGCACATTGCATAATCTTCATCCTATTAACCTGAACATCCTGAAGCCAAGCTGTTTGGAAGAACAAGCCAAAATCACACCTTAACAGCATGTGAAGTTCTTACAGGCACTGAAAAAAAAAGAAAAAAAATACTTTGAAACAATTTTCATCCAGAAATTGCTAGTAAATTTTTACATACATATTTAATCCCATTACATATATATATAATATATAATCCCATTACATTAAAAAGTTTTAAAGATTTTAAAGTTGATGTTTTAATGCTCTGAAATAGTTATTTCCTAAAGGGTCTTTTACAAAGCACAGAATGTACTAATATAACAGTCCAATCGCACATCTTAAACCCACTTCCACTGAGCTGAGTTTTGCAGTGCACACAGTGAGCAGAGGGTGTCAGCTATAATGACCCTTGTCTCTGTGCTTCTTAGCCATCTGATCATTTGATCATATTCACAGCTCATTAGAACGGCGATGTGTCAGACCCCGTCCAATTAAAATCTTCTTTACTGCACCGCAAATTATGTCAACAGATCACACCATGAATTTCTGAATTTTTCCAAACAATGAAGGGAGAATTAAATCATTTTGATAAGCAGGAGATGTTTATTTGTCAGCTCAAGTAGTGAAGCTTTGCATAAACCTTTAGTTTGTTACATTTGTGGTTTTAAAGGGCTCATGTCATCAGTGTTTTGTCATGTTTTTTCTTATAAAGTAGTTAATAGGTCATGTTTAGTTTAATATGACCACTTTCACCTCTGGTCTTTTTGTAAACTTTGTTTGTCATGAATGGCTAACCTTTTGCATATAAAAATGTGATGTGGGTTTTCTGTCAATGCGAACTGCTTCTACTGCGTAAATACTTTTACAAATATACAACTTTAGAGATTGACAAATATATATGAATTCTCTGTCCTCTTTCTAAATGCTGTGAAATTGGAATTGACTGAACTGTGAGATTTATTAAGGACTTTTACATCGTTATGAAAATTATATTTCAAACAAATGCTGTTCTTTTAAACTTTCTATTCATCAAATATTCCTGAAATAAAATAAACAGCAGCCACAACTGTTTTTAACAATGGTAATGTAAAAAAGTTTCTTATTAGAATTCTTTCTAAAGGATCAAGTGACACAGTGATGGTTTCTGAAAATTCAGCTTTGATATCACAGAAATAAATTACTTTTTAAAATATATATAAAAAAAGAAACCAGTTATTTTAGATTGTAATGACTGTGTATGTTTATGTAATCTCACTTAGAAATATCACTGATGCAAAAAAAAAGAAGAAATTATCATATTAGCTAAAAGAAACCATTAATGGTCCTAAAAACAGGAGTTATTTCTCTCATTGGATTTTAGGGCAAAATATGACCCAGACAGGTTCTTGACAGGTTTCATGAGATTCACCCATGTGTGCTAGAAGTACACCTTCACGTAAAAATACCTATGAATACTAATGAGATGAGCAGGAAAGCTAGGGCACGTTTAGACTACATAGTACACTGAGCTCTGTTATATCGAAAGATCAAGGAAAATCATGATTTGACCCCTTTGAACAGAGTGTGTGTGTGGAGAGGTGTTTTAGTATAACTATGTGCATCTATATGCAAAGTGCCAAGTTTCTGCTAAAAGCTTAATAGCCTACACATGGATGGACGGATAGATTGTGTGCTGGAAAAGCCCTGCTATCTGGCCAAAGTTACGAAATGTAATTTTACTGATGAAAGCAGTGCTTGAATAAAAAGATGAGGATGATGGACGTACAAGAGAGGAGTGAGGGAGGAAAGGAGAGTTTCCATAGCGATGTCCTTGTGGAGGGTTCCAAGTTGGAATGAATGGCAGCCGTTCAGTCATTCATCAGTCATTCTACACTTTATGAAGAGAGGCACTCTGTCTTATTAAATACAAACAGTCTCCTTCCTTACCTCCTCCCTGTCCAACTCACACTCACTCACCTGCAGTCATGCTCTCCATATGCTAACATACAGCATCATTAGTCATACTGGGGGTTACGGCACATCCTGAGGTTCAGTGTCAGGGTGAAAGGACGGTAACTGCTGATGATGCTGAAATTATGAGTCAGAGAATGTCCTGTGAGTGTGTCTTCCCAGAGGAAAAGTTCAGTGCTCAGAGGTTGCTTAGGAGACTTCAAGTTGAAGTTAAATGTTGAAATAAATTCTATCTCACTTAAATGAGCAGAAACAACTCAGTCAGTCGTTTGGAGTATGGACTTCCATGTTCTGTCCATTCCTGCCTCAACCAATGGCATGAGTTTGGGGCGGGGCTACATGTATATCTGAACAGTGGCAGACGGGAGAGAGTGTAAAGTAAAACTTAAATGATTAAAAAATGTTATCATTAATTTCCATGAAGCTGAAATAAAATGAAATAAAAATTCTGATGAAAAATGTAAACTTAAAATACTTAACAATTAGAAATGCTGCCTTTCCTGGAAATAAAATAAGTTTAAGTACTAAAATTAATAAAACTGAAATAAAAATAAATATTTAAAAAAGAAAATACAAAGGCACATAAAAGTACTAAAATTTAAAAAATAAAAAAACTGGAAAAATAAAAGATGATTCACAATTTTACAAAATAGAATATAAATAATGTAGAAATAATATGCTTGGGAAACCTGTTTGGAAACAGCCATTATTCTTCCAGTTATGTTCAAACTTTATCGGAATGCTTTATCAATTTTGTCTAAGATTTTTTTTTAAATGACACAAATGAAGCAGTTGTTTAAATAAATTGTGAGCATAGGCTAGTGTTGCTGAACCAAAACTATGAATATTAATTGGTACCCTGACAGATTGCCAATCACTGTAAATTGACATTATAAATATTCATGAGTTAAGCCATCAGTGTGTCTTGACATCACAAACAATTCAAATCTTTAAAAAAATAATAATAATAATAATTCTGGTACCAAAATCAAGAGCAATGAAAGTAACGTGGCTTGCATCTAAATTGATTTCTGATGTATTTGATGATATTAGATATTAGAATGCTTTCTTGCAGAATCTGAGTCTAGTTTTAAATGTGTTGAAATGTGTACTGAAATTCCAGGGGATACACATAAGAGATTACTGTTTGTTTTTTCTAACAAGAAACTTACCCTTTTGCAAGTCTAAGTTTCCCATTGAACTCTTGTATAAAAAAACAATAAATAAACAAAAGTTAATTGGGACTTGTTATCTGACAATTCAAAGTGTTTAATTATTATTAACACCCATATTCTTATTTCATTTCTGAGAAAAAGTTAATATAAACTCAAAATTATGAGACAAACTTGTAATAAACATGCAATTCTAAAAAAAAAGTCAGAACTGTGACAGTTTCGAAAAATAAAATCTGAATTGTGAGATCAATTTGCAATTATCTTTTTTATTTTTTATTCTGTGGTGTGAAAAAAATATTGTGAGATGTAAACTTAGAATTGAGAGAAAAATTCTGAATCACAAGATATAAATTCAGAAAGAAGTCAGAATTCTAAGATTATATCTCTCAATTTTGAAGTGTCCTTTTTTTTTAGTTGGAATTGTGAAATGAAAAGTCAAAATTACTATTTTATTTTATTATTTATTATATTATTATATATTATTTTATTATATTATTTATTTTATTCTGTAGCAGAAACCATAGTCTTCCATAGAAACAAGTGAGATATTAAATAGATTTTTTTTTCCTATGGGTATTTGTGTGTGTGTTTGGGACATAATTCACATTACACTGACCATGCTACATAAGTATTGAGTTATATTAATGAACAACGTGTACTGTAATTTTGTTATGGAACACCCATAATTATACATTGACATTATTACTGCTACACTAATAAATTATAATCATGTTTGTTAACTGCCTTTGATCCTTCATTCTAATGCTTCCTTTAAAGGATTGTTCTGGTTGTCGCATACTAACTGTTAAACAAATGTTGAATACAGTTGCTGCTATTATAGATATTATTACACCATTTATACTACTATTATAATATTATTTTTAATATAATCAATTGCAGACAGTCCAATTGTGGCAAGTAACAGGTCATTCTGATGTTGATGTTAAGTTAGACAGTTGCCGTGAGAGACATTCATCATTCTGCCTGTCAAATATCCTGCATGAATATTTCCTAGGGGACATTCAGTTTTGGAGATGTTCTGTGCCTGACTTTTGATCGACTTTCACTTTCCTCTTTGAATCTTTGTTGCATTTATTTGCACACTCGGCCAGCGGTTGGACTCACTCAGGTTATGTGCGGACATGAAGAGCAATGTCATCTTTCGAATTCACAGTCCTTGAGCATTGTCCTTTACTCTGTCCTCACTAATGTCCCCCACAAATCCCATCCAAGCCCACAGTACACCGTTGAAGGGAAATTAGCCGAAGCCCTCCTGCATTTTAATGTTCAAATGAAGCACTGATGGATTAGCAAGCAACGCTCTGTCAGAACAGTCTGTAACTGTTTTGTGCATAAAATTGGAGCTTCAGCTCTGCGATTTATACAGCCCTCATGAAAGTGACAAAGATGGATTCTTAAAAGACAAACCGAATTTAGAAGGCTTCTTTTTCTTTAGCTATAGTGGTTTCTCATGGACAATCCTTTATATTAATGTATCTGTGAGAAAAGCCCACCAGATTTGATCAATAGTTTCTTTATACAATAACTTGTAACATAAATGTCGAGCAATACAGAGGAAAGAACAAATACAAATGAGTTCAACTTCTTCTTGAAGACAACGCTGAGATGGAGAGCAATTACATACAGTTCTTGAACACTAGCAGCAGTAAAACATCAACCACTTTTACTCCTTTTCACGCAAATTATGATTACAGGAGCAGATGATCAATCTCTTTATAAATAGACTCACTTCCATGATGATAAACATATCATTGTATATGCAATGATAAAGCCCAATGTCAATGTTAAACTTCAAAAGGGTAACATTTCATTAAATAAATGTAAGTTTTCATGTTTCAAAGTACTAAAGCGGGACTTTTGCAGGCTCGCAGTTTCAGAGCAGTTCACAATCAATAAATACTGCACATGTATGCAAGTGATTCTGTGATATACTATAATGAATAATGATACTATGATGTTTATATTGTACATGGTTGAAAGAATGCATATTTTATCTCCATATTTTTTGAATGAGCAGCTGACAGTATTAAAGACATACATGATTTATTTTGAGATTATATGGGTTACATTTGGACATACTGTATTAATTTTATGCGTGCAGGTCTTAAAAATGTCTTAAGGTCTTATATTTGATGTTTTATGATATATTTAATATGATTTATATGTTATATTACATGCCTTTTGAAGTCATATAATAGCTACAGTAGAACCAGAGCCAAATTTAACTCATTACTCATTAAAAATTGCTCAGCTGAGGCTTACTAGCATTTGCATCCAGATACAAAAATGGCATGTCTACATCACTAAAGCCAAAACAGCACTGGGCTTTCGTTTTTCTCACGCACACTAAATTTCAGTGTGTTTTCGTACTTTTTGGAGCTTGGCAGATGTGGTTATAGTGGACCCCTGAAAAAAACAACATATGGGTTTGGAACAACATGAGGGGGAATAAATTATGACAGAATTTTCATTTTTGGCTGAAAAATCCTGGTAGTCCCACATTTCAGAGGAGATCTGAACAATGTCTCACACTGTGCTCAGGATACCAAAATCTACCATCAACATCAGTATGAACTCAAATATTTCTCTTTGAATTACTCAAGCGATCTAATTTATCTATCCACATTCAATTATAGCTACATATATATCTGTATATTCTCTTACTGTACTGTATGTGAGAGAAACACGAGACAAAGCTGATCTGTAAACGAAACGCAACTGAGATCTTTATCATGAAGATTCTATCAGATGTTTTCCACTGATTTGCACTGGAGTGTGCACGCATGTTTGTGTGCATGTGTGCATGTTGTTGTCAGCATGTCTCTCTGCTTCAGTCTCCTGCTTTATTAAACCTCCCGGAGTTCATATCTAATTGTGAGTGTGTGTGGATGACAGAAAGAGCAGCTTGTCTCTAAAACTGTGTGACATTTACTCACACAATTTAATTAACTCTCCAATATCAGCCAGATTTCTCTCCCTTTTCATCTCGCACACACACACATTTGGTGTGCACATACAAAATATGTTAATTTGAACTGAGACTTGTTTGCACCATGGAAGTTTTAAAAGCCTTTAAAATGCCTCTTCCTCTGTGTTTTGGGTGCAGAGCACTTTTAGTCATATGATCACGAGCCTCCTGCAGGTTTGCTGACTTACACAGCAGTCAGTTACCTGCTCCTAAACGTCTGAAAAAATTGTCAATTTAGCATGTTGGTCACGTGACCCTCTCATATCTGAGAGGAAAGTTCTTGATCAGAATGAACTACAGTTTGTACCAGATTTAATGATGGTAGTCAAAGCATTGGCTGGCTTGTGAGACTAACAGCCTCTCTAATGGTCTAATGAGAGCGAGAGGTCACACTGTCTTGTTCACTAAGGACAGCAGAGAGTACCAACATTTCATGTGATCTGCTGCTATGCAAGAATGATTTCTAGTACTGCAGAAATACAGCCCAGAATTGCTGGTACTGAATTGCTGGATCTTTACTGCACCAATGCATATGTTTTTCTAAGAACTTCAGTAAAAATTCTCCAATGCCATCAAACTGCAAAACCCTTTTGTTTTTGTTTTTTAGAATGTTTATTTTATAAGATATGTATCGATATATAAATTACACTGTATTCAAGGGAGGAAACCCAAGGTCTAACTCGGACCAAGGAAACAGAACCGGAGCACACAACGTTTTTAATTTATTAATAAAAACCGACTAACGTTTCGACGCTCATGCATCTTCTTCAGAGTCCAGTTAGGTTTTTATTAATAAATTAAAAACGTTGTGTGGTCCGGTTCTGTTTCCTTGGTCCGAGTTAGACCTTGGGTTTCCTCCCTTGAATACTGTGTCCTGTTCCGTGAGCACCAACCAGGCTGAAGCACAAGTGACTCCCTTCTATATAAATTACACTGTCGTCAGGTTCCAGTGTTATTTTAGTATAATATAATTTGTTATTACCTTTGATTTTTACATTTTCAGTTTTCATTTGTTTTAAATTTGATGTGCTTTTGTCATTTTTATTAGGTTTAAATTTCAAGCTTTAATTTATTTTACTTCAGTTTTAGTATTTCAGCTTAAATATTTTATTTCAGTTAGTTGTCAAGTGCAGCTTTATTTCAGCTAACAATAACGATTTTGAAGAGATTTAACTTTAGTACCAACATTGCAAACACTCAGCTCCTTCTGCTACTGTTCTACAGAGAAACTTTGCATTGTCTCACAAAATATTTGCATTCTCTTGAAAAAGTATTAAATTTCTAGAGAAATTTTGCATTCTTATGCAAAATGATTGCACTTTTGAAAAAGTATTGTTTTCCTCTGAAAAGCTTTGCATTCTCTTGCTAAAGTATCACACTCTCTTGTAAAACATTTGCGTTCCCTCGCAAAAGGATTGCATTCATCCAAGTAACTTTGCATTCTCTCACAAAAGTATTGTGTTCTCCTGCGAATCATATTGTAATGATTCATCACCATGACTGGGATCCATTTGCAGATATATTAGGAATGTGGTCGTACAAGCAGTGGTGAATACACAGGTAAGGCAGTAGAGCAGGGCAGACAGAATCATAAACAGTTACCAGGCTCAAGGTCGGGGCATGCGGCAATCAAACAACAACAATAATCCAATATGAAGTCAACAGTCCAAGGGGGAGGCAGCAAAAGATTGGTAACGAAGGCAGGCAAGGTAATAACAATAGGCAGTCCAAAAATACAAGAAACAAATGCTCAGAAATGTTCACCAAGGCAAAACAAGACTTTGCAAAGGTGGACCTGCTTTAAATAGCTGAGTTAATGAGGTACAGGTGTCAGAAGTAATCAGTGCCAGGTACGGGGCTTATGGGAAATGTAGTGCAGAGAGAATGATCAAAACTCCGGTGATGGGGCCCTCTGATAGCCCAAAGAGGGAGTTACAGAAACGTTCTCTGTGACACATATAGGTTCTCTAACAAAAGTATTGCATTCCCATGAGAAACATTGCTTTTCTCGCAAAAGTATTGTTCCCCCAAATTCTTGGCCCTTTCTTGAAAAAATATTGCATTCTCTTACGAAACATCTGCGATCTCTTGAGAAGTTTTGTGTTTGCTTAAAAAGCACTGAAAAGTAGTTTTTCCTCCCACCTGATATTATTTCCATCACAAAAGTTTTGCAAGTGATTGAGCCTTTGTTTTTTTTTTTTTGTTTTTTTTTCTATTATCATGTCCCTTTAGGGGCTCCATATTATTTGGATATACAGGTAGCCAGAATCGTAAAATTTCCCTAGTAATGGTTGTACAGTACCATTTTGCTTCATGACCTGATGACAGCAAAATACTCTCTTCCACTTCTCTCTCTCTCTCTCTCTCTCTCTCTCTCTCTCTCTCTCTCTCTTTTATGCAGTCTGTCTGAATTATTTACTCACTGTTATTGAGAGGATTTTTACTTACACTAGAACAACTCTGAGGAAACAGAACACATACATGTTCAGACATTGCATGAATGTGTGTTTCTCTGAATAAATGCAAATGTTTTAGACCTAGTTAGGTTGTTCTTTTAATTTACTTTCATTATTTAAGGACATTTTAAAAATTGAGCACCCTCATAATTTTCTCACTCATAAGAGAGTAAGTAAATTCATATCAATTCCAACAACCTCTCTTTACCTTCTATTTTCAGTTGTTATACTCTCTAATGTGCTTTTGATATGATTACAAAATGTGTGTGTGATTGTGTGTGTGGGTGTGTTCTGTGTCTAATGGGTGTACATATGACAGATGTGATCCGCTTGCCCAGTCCCATCCATCAGCCCTCTCTAGCCTGACCCCTGAGCGCTAAAACAAGTTTGAGGGACGTTCCTTTGTCCCCCTGTCCTCTGATGAAGGGTGCATATATGTGTGACGTCCGAAACCTTTGGGTCCGCATTAGGAGTGTTACTGCAATGCAGCATGATGTATGGGAGCACAAAGTATATGTGATACCTTGCTTTTCTGGGATTGCAAGCGAGTTTGCATCAACAAAACACTGAAGTGTGGTTAAATCCCCCTCTATGAATCGTGACTTACTGCAGTGAAGAAAGTAAAGTAGTGCCATAGTAAGCACTTTTATAAACTATTGTAAGGCACACACACATTTGGAATGGCATCACTGCGTCAGTTTGAGTTGGGTTTTTATTTGGAGGACTTAGAGGATATTTTGACAACCTCAACTCAATTTTAAAAGCAGAGTAGAATATTGTTTTGAGTTTATGGCATATCCTGTTTGTATACAGAGTCACATCTGGCAAGAGTCTATGTTGTCGAGTCATGTTACACTAATCAAGGCATGTTATCAGTAATATAATAAAAAGTGGATTTGCATTTACTGAAGGAAATGGTGGTGTTGGCAAGGCAGCATATGAATATTGAAATATCAGGTACAGGTTTAGGTAAATTAAATGCAGAATCAGATCCGCTTTGTCACTGTCAGTACACTCGGCACACAGCATGTGTTCTGTCAGCCGTGGAAAGACACAACACACAATGCGACAGTGCCTTTTTGCTGCATATATAGGTGGCTATTAATGGTTAGATGTGCTTTTTTACTGTACTAAAGTATAAAATGGATATTTAGATATACGTTCAAGTATTTGTTTCTCTGGAAAAACAATGCTACAATCAGCTATTTAACTTTGAAATATGCATTCCATGTCAGAATGTCTGTTTTTGTTTTGGTCTGTGTGATTCCGCCCACTGCCAATTTACCAAGTAGTATTTCGACACCACAGGTTGCCAGTCGTTGAAAATCACAGGGTATTGCAAACATGTAAGCCTCTCCAGTATTTTGCATTTGGACTGCAGTAGCCATTTCAACCACTAGTTGTCAATATTACATATGGCACCTTTAAATATAGAGGACAACAAGCTCAATCATAGTTTAGTATGCAAATAAAAATAAACAATAAAACCAATTCAGTATGTAAACATAAGGGCAACAATGTCAGTTGCATTTTGAATGCTGAACATTCTATTAATGTAACTGAAGGGGAAATTCTCAAATTTTATTCTATTACACTGTTACAAAAAGAAAATAAACCAACAAAATCTGTATACAATGTGTAAATAAGTATATATACATTCATAAACATTCAAACTCATAAACAAAAATATTTTTAATCTTCAAAAAAAGTTAAAAAAATATTCTTATTCTTTAATCTTATTATTATTATTATTTATTGTAATTATTTATTAAATAAATTAACTATTTAAATAAAGCTATTTATTTACTTATTTATTTTGTTAAAGATATCAAGTATAATGTTTACAAAATAAAAACCTATTACTGAAATTATCTACAAAACTAATTTTAAATGGATTATTTTAATTTAAACAGTTTTTAACAAAATTAGATATATTAAATACATTATGAAATGGTTTAAAAGGCACAATTTTCTTTCCTGTGTTTGTGTATTTTCTATTGAAACAGGAATTTTTAGTTCATGAACTTTGATTTGCTACCTGCTAATAATGCTAGTCAGAGGACGTAGAGACATTCTCATTCTAGAGAGAATTTTATTGGACAAATATTTGTATATGCTCCTGAGAGCAAGATGAGTCATTGGTCTGTTTTCTTGGAAAAGAACTGCTGGGTCTCATTCCACTCCCTATGTTGTGAATCAATATATATAAACATCGGGACTCCAATGACTCAGTTACTTATAACATAATCACCTGGTCATGAAAACATCTTTAGTGTTCATGGTTTATTATGCTTCATCCTTGTAACTGTTAAAGACCTCCCTTAAAACTCTTAAAAATCTATTAAAAATCTTTTATAATCACAATAACATATTTAAATGTGTTTTACCCCCCATGAAAATTATTTCATAATGCCTTTAAATGTAACTCTAGTCTACACCTTTACCTCATCTAGTATTCATGTGCACACCAGCTTGGACTACCTGCTCCACTTTCACTCGGTTAACTGAAGTAGTAAATGTTACCCATTGGAAACTGGCAATATTATATTCATTAAGCCATACATGTTTGAACCAGAAACTGATTCCAAAGAAGAGGAGGAAGAGTGAATTATACAAGGTCATATCAGATGATGTATCAGAATGCTAGTGCATTTTATGTTTCGCTTTCTACGATGCCAGACACATAACGGTAATTGGTAGCAGTAGCCTTTGGATTGACTACGTTATCAAACAGCTAATAATGCATTGCTAATGTTACACAAATCATGTTCCTGTTCACTATTTCAGACAGCTAATGATATGAAAAGCCTCATTACTTTTAAGTGTTTCTAGTAATATATGGTTTTAGATTTAGTTTCAGTTTCAGTTAACTAATAATAAAAAATAACCCTGCATGGACAAAAAGCCACAACAGTTGAGTTCAGTTTGTGTTTAGTGGTTTAAAATAAACTCGTAACCAGATGGTTTTTAGGATTATTACTACAATGCTACCTGCCTTTTGTAAGCACTACCGTTTTAGTTCCTTCGTGGAAACAGGATTGCATACGAATCATAAGTTTGGGAATCAGACTGCGCTGCGTGGTCAAGCAATAAAAAAGCTCTCAATTCCCAACCTTTCAAGTCATAATAAACCTAAAATTATCCCAACTGGAAGAGGTCAGTCTAGTTCAACGTAATTCATCAGAGTATATACCAGCTCTGTAAAAGGGAAGGCACTATTGCAGTAATTCATAAATAATGAGGGTGGTCTACACTTGTTCTTTCACGCTCTGTAGCTATGAGGCAAAGGCAGGTTCCTTCATTGAGGACATCACATGCAATTCCACACTTTCAAACTGAAATAAAGAAATAAATGACTTTTTCTAATGCATGTTGATTGCATGACTGTAGCACAGTACAAACATACTTCAAAAGGATTGCACATACTTGACCAGGGGTTAAGTTAACGATTTTCCTTTCCTTTGAGCTGTGAAAATGTGTCGTTGTGACAAAAGAAACAAAAATAAAAAAATTCAGAGGAAGCATACATTATTATGCTGGAAATCCCAATAATGAATACTTGGCAATAAACAGAGAATCTTAGCAACTTGGATAATTATTCAAGTCAAGTAATTAATCTTGCTCGCCATGTCATTCCCAACAGAATTTCACTTAGATGCATTTTAGCGTTTGATCTTTTTCTCCTAAAACCTCCTTTAGAGCTCAACATGACAGGCGCAGTTCAGAGGTTCATGTTGCTTTATCACAATTTATAAGCGCATGTGTGTAAGATTGTCCTAGGGGAGTGAAACTGCTCTTTCCCACGAAGTTCCAGTGGGAGGTTCCCATGGTAACACGAGAATCGGAAGCTACCATAATTGGTCTCTTTTTTTTCCGTCTATGTTTTGTCTGGCTCTTGATCACAGTCGCTTTATCTGTCTTGTCCTCTTTCTCTTTCTCTCCTTTGTGTCTGTCCCTTCTCCTGTTTGCTCACCTGCCTCTTAAACACCAACTAATTCCACACATTTATAATGATTTAACACTTAAAATGATTTTTACATCCCCAGGAGATGCTGTAATTCTGCCAATAAACACATTGAGCAAAGAATATGAACGCGTACTGTATATGATGCATTACACCACAAGTAATGGCCCCGTAACTGGTATTATATTGCTTCAGTAACCACAAATCATGTCAACTCTGCATGATCATACTATAAAAACAATTAAAATATCACTCATATGATTGATAATGGATACAGTAAACAGATTCATAATGACTAACCAGATAATTCATAACTAAACAGCTAAATGGCATTATCATTTGTTATGATAAGTCAACTTCTATCTATCTATCTATCTAGTATATATATTACAGTGTGTGTGTGTGTGTGTGTGTGTGTGTGTGTGTCCTCTTGTTTTTGACTTTTTAGATTGGTTTCCTATAATTCACGGGCATGAAATGACCTTTTAAATATGTTGACTTGAAGTGCATGAAACCCACTGAGCCCTCAGCTTTTCAGCTGTCTTTTTCTTCACTTCACATCAAAAGCCACCAAACTGTTACTAAGCAACCATAGAAACAGTTGTGTATTATGGTTTGTTGGAGTAATCAGGATAATGAGCATGCACGGTGTGTGTATACAGTATGTGCACTTTGTTTATGTTTGGATTCAGATGCACCTCAAGAAGATAAAAATAAGCACATTGCACGCGCTTGCGCAAACATGCAGCGATTACACACTGTCTGCACATGCACAGTCCTAGTTTTTGGAATGCACAGTCTTAGTCTTAGACATGTCAATAAATAATGATGCATACCATTCAATGGTGGGCTCTGTGTTTTTAAAAATAAGTTACAGTACTTATCTTTATGAAGTTTATTTGTTCAATAATAGTAAAACAATAGTAATTTTGTGAAATATATTACAGTCTAAAATAACTCTAGTGTGTTTTAATGTATTTTGAAGTGTAATATATTCCTGTGATGCAAAGCTGTATTTTCAGCATCATTGCTCCAGTGTCATGTGATCCTTCAGAAATCATTCTAATATGCTGATTTGCTGCTCAAGAAAAATTTATGATAATTATCAGTGCTAAAAATAATTGTGTGATTCAATTGCATGAAAAATTCTGTGCACTATGAAATAAGTTTTTCAGTTTGTGCTGTAGAATCCCTGGAGAAATGGGGTTATGGCCATTTTGCCAGAAACCAAATCATTGTGTGTCCAACAAATTAGGTCCTGGAGATCTCAAGAAATCTCATATCTGTGTTTTCAGCCATATACTGATTCCTTCTGCACTATTTTATGAAGAAGTCGAGGAGTACATGACTTTGAATTCCACTAATTTGATGCGAGGGTGAGTTGCTAATTTTTAAATGTGTTATGACAGAGTACTCCAGGCTTTCATTTGGCATTTTGAGGCTCTGGACTTTGTGTCAGTGTTATTTAAGGCAAGACACTACAGGTGAATACACTCTTAAAAATTAAGGTTCCAAAAAGGGTGTTTTTGCAGTGTTGCCATAGAAGAACCATTTTCTGGTTCCCTTAAAGAGACTTTTAGTGAACAGTTAAAATAATCATTTTGAAGAACATTTTAAAAATCTAAAGAAATTTTTCTGCATTTGAAAGGTTCCATGGATGTTCAAGATTCTTCATAGAACCATTGATGGCAATAAAGAGCCTTTGTTTTTAAGAGTGTATACTGAAGGGTGACGTTTTTAAATAATAGATGTCGCCATACTTCAAGTGACTGTTATACGAACAGAATCTTCTGTGAAAACCTTCAGAATATAAAAAATTCTGTTTAGTTTTGTTATTTAACATATTTCAATTTTACAAAGAAATGTGCAGAATTTTGTCTGAGAAATAATAGGACATCTCATTTTGTAAAAAAAAAAAAATATATAGTGATAAAATCGTGATTTGTACTGCACCTTTGAAGAAAAAACTTTCAAGACTTTGCTTAAGTATTATTTTTTAGTATTTATTAATATTTTCAGTTTGAGTAATTTTTTTTTGTTTGAGTTTTTTTTTTTTGTAATTTTTTTTTATGTTTTTTTATTTTTTTTATTTGTTTTTTTAATTTTTATTTATTTTATAAATATTTCTATCTAGCTTTTTTTCATTTCAGTTTTAGTATTTTTAGTACTTCAGCTTTACTTAATTAGTTTCAATTATTTGTCCATGCAACATTTTACATTTTCTTCTGACATTTCCGAGTTTTAAATTTAATATTTATGTTTAATTATTTCAGCTTTATTTCAAGTAGTGAAAGAGAAAACAACACTGCAGTATCAGGAAAGATATTTAAAACTGTTTGTTGTGCTATGAGATACACATAAATTAAAGTAAGGATAGTTCGCCCAACAATGAAAATGTGGTCTTCTGCAGAACACAAAATAAATCTTTTATACTACATAATGAAAATCTGTTTCAAAACCCTATTGGACCCCACTTACTTTCAAAATATGGCCAAAAAAAAAAGAGAGTCATGTTTCAAAATATCTTCTTTTGTGTTCCGTAGAAGAAAGAACATTAAGTTTACTCGCCAACACTGGTTTGTGCATGTGCATATGAAGTGATAACAGTACTGCTTTTGCATTTGTAAAGATTTCCATCACCTTACCTTATTCATCCCATTTCTGTTCTCTATCACCATCATCATTATCCTCAGCCGAAGTGGCATGAATGTGACCACAACAATCTTGAGGATGAGAGACGAGAGCTGGAGTTGTCTGTATGCATTAGTGTGGGCTCTGGATAAATGTTTGATGAGGGGAACGTTGTCCCAGTTCTAGAAAGAGGGAAATCTGCTGGAATTCCTGAAGGGTTTTGGTAAGACAGAGACCTGAGGAAACAGCAGGGGCCTGATCACATCCCTCTTGTCTGTTAATGCTGCTCTGAGACTCAGATGGATATAGTCTTTAGGGTTTAATCGGGTTGTAAGTGGTGTGGTGTATCCTGATGTAAGTGAGGATAATTGCAGGATTTACGCTGGTGATTGAGATGGTGTGAACAGTGTGTTTCTGTGGCAGGTTTATGATTAATGAGGTAAAGCGGTTGGTCTGATCACGGTGCCTGTGGGCCTGTATTTTCCTTTACAGCGGCAGGTATGTGTGTAGATCAGTGCACTGCAATCTGAAAATGTAATTGCAGTTTTTAATTAGACCCATATGAAAACAAAATGGGTTTATTGCATTTTATTATGTTGTATGGTTTATGGTCGCAAACAGAAAATTGAGTATATTAAAAAAGATGTTTTATTAAAGCAGGCATTATAATGGGTTTTTATGCAATTCAAATTCTATTATTTCAACCTTCTTGAGAACAAAATCAATTATTAATCTACAAATGCAGTACATTATTCATGCTCAGTTCCATCTTTTTCACTTTTTGGTTAGCTGTATGTTTAAAAAGCTATTCAATTCTGTTCTGTTCTATCAGTTGGTGATGGGAAAATATTGCAGCATTTCTCCAAACGGGATACAGTACAGGATCATAAGTGTTATGATGCAAATTATGCAAGCATGAAATTAATATAATTATGTAATGGAATTGTGCCCTTGTCTACTTAACTCTATTTTACTCTGCTCTGTTTCGTCTTTTCTCTACTATACTATACACTGCTGTTCAAAATGTAAAATTAATTTAACTGCATTTATTAATACTTTTATTTTTTTATATAAATGCTGTTCTTTTGAACTCTATTCATTAAAGGTATCCTGAAAAAAAGTCATTTTTTTTATAAAAGCATTATATTTTTCTATTTTTCTATTTTTTTTAATATTGATAATACTAAGACATGTTTCTTGAGCAGCAAACCAACATTTTAGAATGATTTCTGAAAGATCATGTGACACTGAAGACAAGGCTGCTGAATTTTTAAATATATTAAAATACATGTTTAATATTTAAAATTTTCAGCAAATAAATGCAGCCTTTGATAGCATAAGAGACCTCACTGTAAAATAAAATAAAATAAAATTAAATTAAAATAAATAAATGAATAAAAATAAAATAAAATAAAATAAAATAATAAAATAAAATAAAATAAAATAAAATAAAATAAAATAAAATAAAATAAAATAAAATAAAATAAAATAAAATAATTACTGACCCCAAACTTTTGAACAGTAGTGTATGTTTATGTTTTGCTTTGAACAGCTAAACTGTATTAAGACACTCCATTTTACTCAAGAGTAAATGAAAATGAAAGCATTATACAGTATTTATATAAACAGGATAGACAGAGATAAACAGGTTTTGTTTAAAGCCACTTTTCTGTTTCTTCATTGTTGGCACTATACTAAAAATGTAATAGTGTATTATTATCATTACTTAAGAAAGATTAGTGTTGCAATTAGTGTAGTCCGTTTTTTCATAGTTTGTAGAAACAGACAAATAAAATCTCTTGACTAGTTCTGACGCTGAAAACAAATAAGTGAAATATGAAAGAAATATTTGAACTCTTGATTTCCTTGTGAGCTGTATTTACCTTAACTGGAGCTCTACGTGGTTTGAGCGAGTCAGCATGCTGGTGATTCTGCTCAACTGCGTCACGCTCGGCATGTTCCAGCCCTGCCAAGACCTGGAGTGCCACTCTGACAGGTGCAGCATCCTGCAGGTAACACACACTTACATAACACAGACACACGTGGATTGATTACCTAAAGACTTCAATCTCTGAGTCCTTGATTCTGCCAGTTTGTTTGATTGACTGGTTGGGGAAAAAAAAATCAAAGACACAAGCATGTAATAAATGCAAACAGCAGCCTAAAGAGTTAGACATTTAAGCAATATTTAAAATGTTCCATTGGATTACATAAAACAAAATATCAAACTAAGTGGTATTTGCAGAAATGCACATACAGTATCAAGCAAGTGCATTGATGGCATATTTTTGTAGGCCAACCCAGAAGTTAGCATTACTCTATGTGAGCTTGTTTCTGCCACAGCTTAAATTAGCTTTGTGACCAACAAATGTTTTTGATTCTTTGCATTTTGTTCTTGATAATCTTCACAAATAAACACAGCTTTTATGAATTTTGAAGGCTAAATACTATCATCAGAAGTAAAGAGTTAAATCTAGACTATAAATGAACTACACGCGGTCACAAGACTTTCAGTCTTTATTTAAAAATTTTTGGAAGTTTGCAAGAGCATGATTATAAATGCAATGAGTCTCTAAAAGCGGACTAGTGAGTAGATGAGTTTACCTGTTCGGCGTGATGTTTATTTGTCCACAGCAACCTCTGTCCCTTTTAGCATCTTGTTAGTTTGCGACGTTTTCAAGGGGGTATTACAGATGTATTTTATGATGTAGAATAAAACATCATAAAATTTTTATGATGTAGAGTAAAATAACTGTAACAATTTATTGTACAAATCTTTCAAGAAAAACTTCAATACAGAGCAGCGTGAAAGCATTTGTTTGCTTCCCAAATGCCGTCAACTGTCAGTTCTTACAGAAACCCACAAGCAACACCATGAAGAATCAGCGACAGACTCCGAAAAATATGTATCTGTAATCTCACCAGAACAACTTGCAAATAACCTGTGGATCTGCATAATGACGGGAACATTGCTCACAACAGGCGATTTGAAGTCTGACAGAGATTGGCTTGAAATTTATTGTTGAAGTCTGTGAATTTTATACACAAGTATAACTTTAAATGTGATTAATTAGGCGATGAAACCTGTGGGTACTCTGTTAGAACAGCTGTGTGAACTTGAAGGAAACTGACTTCAAACACCAGCTAATAATCACCTTGGGTAAAGTTAGTCGAAAGCAAATGAGAAAAAATGGTTTAGAAGAGTCAAGTTAGATCATTTATTTGCGTATGCCACTTTGTTGTAAAATTAAGACATTTTTAAGTGTCCAGAAGTCTCCAAATATTTTTTTGCCCACTGTATGTGACATGAAGCATTTTCATGCATTTACTGTTCTAAATGCCAACATATAGTAGTAGAGAATTAAAGCATATCTGTCAACACTCCCGTTTTTCCCAGGAGTCTCTGATTATTTCACACTCATATCCCACCCCCTTCCCATTTTGTTATTTTTCCTGGGAAACTCCCATAATTTGTATGGCCCAAACCTCACATCAATATATTATTCTAAGGTTGTCCAGTTGCCAGATCTTGTATGAAACGCATCCTACTCAAACAATAGACACATCATACTAATTTCAACCATTTGTGACCTCAACCTGGCAACCTACAACCCAGGTAGTAGATGTGGGAAGTTGAATCAAGCATGACTGGTAGAAATGGGAGGAGAAGACTAGAATGGTGCTCTGGTGGAAAAAAAAACTAAATAATAATAAATAAATAAATAAATAAAACTTAAACAAGTCGCATTATTATCATAATAATGTTTTTCTTATGTGTTTAGCCTGCCTCTGCCATTCAGCAAACATTTGTTAGTTAATGTTTAATTTAGTTTACTTAATACAAATAAAGACAAATTCATAATAGCTTAATGTTTATTGTGAAGTCTTTTTAAAATATGCATCATATTTTCTGTTGTTTAAAAAAAAAGTAGTCCTTAAAGCTTGCTGGCGATCTGATTACATAATCCAGACTACATGTAATCAGTTATTACCCAGACCTGAGCAACATTTGCCAAAATAATATTTAAACAATTCTATTTAAATTGTTTCTTAAATTTTTTCTAGAGGAAATGTTTTTTGCTTTTAGACTAATTGCACAAATCAGGTTTAAAGAGGAAACTTTTTTAATTAGACCCGTATTAAAATGCACTTTAAATGAAATGACAGCTGTTTCACTTTTCTTAATGTAATGTATTCACGAGTTATGTGTGGTTCTTCTCTTCACAGGCCTTTGATGATTTCATCTTTGCATTCTTTGCTGTGGAGATGGTGGTTAAAATGGTGGCCTTGGGCGTATTTGGTCCGAAATGTTACCTTGGTGACACCTGGAACCGCCTTGACCTCTTTATCGTCATGGCTGGGTGAGTGACAAATCACAAAGCTGTGAGTGCCACGCTCCGAAAATCTAAAAAGTCAACTATAAGTGTGCGATTCCTAGAATTTGATGAGTCATTAAACTCTTAACTATTACAGTGTCTGTGTATGTGTGTGTGTGTGTGTGTTTGTTTAATGTCAAATCCAGCTTTAATGTCAGGTCAAGTTCTAATGTCAAGTCGATGTGTCACAGCTAAGCTCATGAATGACAATTACCACCAGGCAAGCGTCTCTGTGTCTGTCTGTATCGTGTCTCTCTTGTCATTTGTGCTGTCACTGACACAGTGATTTGTAGTCTTCTTCTCAGTTCAAGTTTTCTGAAAAATCAGTTCAAGTGCCTGATCACTCATTAAAACTCATTAAAACGGTAATGTGCTCATGTGTGAGTGAGGAAGTAGGAAGTTGGTCATTAATTCGGACAAAGGTAACACATTTCTGGTGTACTGGTGTTTCCATTTGGCTTCTTACCTAGTTTAGCCAAATAGTCTAGCCTTTTAGTTTAGTTTAGCCGATCAGTCAGGTTAAAATTATAGCACCAAACTAACACTAACTAGTATAAATAGCATAGACATTGATGTTGACCTAAGATCCACTTTTCGCTTTTCAGTGGGGAGAACATATAATTATTCTAAATCAATTTAGTGACATTAAATATTCTCATGCTGCTGTGTGGCATCATTTGTTGCACAACTTGTGAGTTTGTGAGCAGTAAGAAATAGATATTTTAATGCAGTCTCTGTGTAGAAAACATGATGTTTGATTGTGAAAAGTTAAAATTGTGAAAATTCATGTGGGAAACAATTTAAACTGTCCAAGGTTTTATGCTTTTGAACTTTCGATTCATCAATTGTTCAACTGTTTAATTTTTTTTTTTATAATAATAAGAAATGTTTCTTGAGCAGCAAATCAGCATATTAGAATGATTTCTGAAGGATCATGTGACACTGAAGACTGGAGTAATGATGCTGAAAATTCAACTTTGCTTCAAGGAATTAATAAAATGTGTATAGTCTTAATTATAAATGAAATTGATATCACATCTTAATTAAAATATCAAAATATTAATGGTCTGCCTGTTCATTTTTTATAAATATGTTTTTTAATAATATACTATAAATTATGTACATTGAATGCCATCAAAAATATTATATTATATTATA
This sequence comes from Cyprinus carpio, assembly GCF_018340385.1. Lineage (NCBI taxonomy): Eukaryota > Metazoa > Chordata > Actinopteri > Cypriniformes > Cyprinidae > Cyprinus > Cyprinus carpio. Next base: position 19,562,810 of record NC_056597.1, on the reverse strand, counting down.
TTATATTATATTATATTATATTATATTATATTATATTATATTATATTATATTATATTATATTATATTATATTATATTATATTATTATGCATTGAATGTCATTATAAAAAATATATATATTATGTTATTATTCTACGTTATTATTCTATATATTGCCTTATTGTGTTTCAAGCTGGTTCAAATGAATTTCTTTTATTTATGTTTTAGGATGTTGGAGTATTCTTTAGATGGTCATAACGTTAGTTTCTCAGCCATCAGAACCGTACGAGTTCTCAGACCATTACGAGCCATCAACAGAGTTCCCAGTGAGTGCTGTTTTCCCTTTCTTTGTTTCCCTCTGTATATCTTTTTCGTTTCTCTCTTAGTGTCACTGTTTTACAACCCAGCTTTTGATTTGAAGCACATGATCTGGAGTTGGTCTGAAAAGAAAAAAAAAGACATGCCTGCTGTATTTATAGATTCACACACACACAGACTAGACAAGACTACCATGATGTATTAACATGGTCACTGACGCTGATTGTTGCAGTTAAGTGCCCACAATCCAAAATCATATAGTTAATGGACCACAAAAAATACACAAACACTCACACGCACACGCTATTAGTCCTCAGAGAGGTGCTGGTGTATGTTACAGTCATGGATGGAGTCCAGCAGTGAAAGTAAGTGTCTGTTTTGTTTAATGTAGACTGAGACAGTAAATTCTTGACATGCACGGATACTCTTACCATTTATAGCTCACTCTTTTTGTCAACACATACCAAATAAGTGTGTGTGTGTGTGTGTGTGTGTGTGTGTGTGTGTGTGTGTGTGTGTGTGTGTGTGTGTGTGTGTGTGTGTGTGTGTGTGTGTGTGTGTGTGTGTGTGTTCAGTAAAGCAGTAATAGATTTTGGACTCAGTGAGGAGTGAGAGCCCGTGGCTGTTAAGTTTCCAATTCGATTATTCTCAAACCACCGAGCGTTAGCCAAAGCCCTGCAAGTTTCTGTTTGTGTGTGTGTGTGTGTGTTCACTTCTTGGCTCAATTACTGAATACACAACAGACACTGAGAAAATGTGTTCATGAAGTGTGTGAATGTCAGATCAGAGTTATCAAAGTTAAATGTAACACCACAGTCTCGTCTGTAAACGTGTCTAGTGAACCTCGATGGCTTTGATGCTTCATTGCACGTGTTATTAAATGCGTGTTCGTGACATCATGTATTTCTGTCTCGTAGGTATGCGAATCCTGGTGACGTTGCTCTTGGATACTTTACCGATGCTGGGAAATGTCTTGCTGCTTTGTTTCTTCGTGTTTTTCATTTTCGGGATTGTTGGTGTGCAGCTGTGGGCGGGGCTTCTGCGCAACCGCTGCTTTTTTGACAGCAACATCAGAATGTGAGTGCAAAACCGCTGCTTTTTAATGCAAGCTACTCGATACATGCCAATTGCAGGGGTTCGCAAAATTGCTGCTGCAATCATTGCTGCTCTGAAACCACATGGTTTTGTTCCTTATTGGAACCTGTCTATGTTGTGTCAACAGATGGAAGAATGACTTTTCGGGGGCTTTGAAGGCCACTATCCAGGCTTTAATGCATTTATTGAATTTATGCTATATTACTGTAGTAAATTATATTAACTCATCCCTCAGTTTGTAAAAAACAAAGAACAAGCTTGTACAGTAATGCATTTACAGTACAATGGAAGCTTGTGAGGCAAGTGTGCTGGAGGCTTTAAATCAATAGTTCACCCCAAAATGAAACTTTTGTCATTTAATTACTTACTTACTTACAGGGGTTAAGCGACGGGACTCTCTTCACCCCCACCCCCTGCCCACTCGTGCATGCCACTGAAGAAGGATATATATTTTCACAGCAGATTACAGCAAAGCCAAGTATAAAAGTTGCATTATATTGTTTTGTGTATGCTGACACAAGATATCAGTTCTCACATTATATATTCCATAAGGGCCTCATTGATCATAGAGAGTGTACACAGTAAAGAGTTGAATAATGAGTATCCATAAAGGCAGTTTGCACCAGTGAATCATTTTGACAACTGTCCACCCTGATATACTGCATACCAGAAAGCCAGTGTGTTGAAAGAAGCCTTGACCCGTTCAGGTGCATCGCTGCGTCTCTCCAGCACCCTCCCCAAAGCCCAACACTATCCAAGCAACGTCTGCTTCTCTCACTCAAATTATGCTGCCCTTTTAAAAATCCAGCTCTCTTGTGCATACAACATTTATTGCATTGTCTGTCAAAAACCATCAAAAACAAACACCAAAAACAATATCCACTTCAGTCTATGTACATCTGCTGCTATCTGCATTCAAAACTCAAAAGAATTGGCCTTTACTTCAGAAAAGTCTTGTTTCTCATTGAAACTTTTTTTTTTTGTCATTCTACAAAGCAGCTGCCTTGTTAATAACTTTGAATAACTCATGTAAACTTTTACTATACTTTACTGTATTTTAACATAGATATTTGTTTTATGTGGATGCCTTTTTGAACTGTTCTTGGTGTATTGGCAAATGATAACATTTCATGAAAACCAAATAAAAGGTAACATTTGATTTTGCATTAACCCTGTTACAATAATATTTCCTTTAAAGTAACAAAGTTTACAGCATCTTCCTTTAAAGAATTAAACAGCTACTCTCTCCTCTTTTTAACTTTTTTTCAGTCGGGTTGTAGTAGTAGTAGTAGTACTTTATTGTTCAGCCTAAGCTGATAATTGATCTTTGGTCTCACCATACAATCACAAAACAATTAACAATACACAACATCCAATAAATACATCTAACCATACACAACATCCACAATGACAAAATTAAAATATATATTTCCTACCTCTTATTCTAAAGACTTATTGCATTTGGTACGAAAGTTTGTTTATATATTGCTTTAATTGCTTTTGGTGTTCTGTAACGACAACATGATGGTAATAATTCAAAAACATGATTCAAGGGGTGTGTTGTGTCTCTCGTTATAATCAAAGCTTTTCTCTGAACAGCAAATTGGTATAACTGAGCGACAGACTTTTGCTTTATTCCTATAATTTTTCCAGCTGCTCTTATAATTCTGTCTAATTTAACTTTATTTAATTATATAATATTATTTATATTATACCCTAAAACACTCTCAATTAAACCTGTTTAAACAGCTTTGCTCACACAAAATTCTTTCAATTTCCTTAGCAAGAATAGCCTTTGATTTGCTTTCTTACAAATAAGAGCCACTTTATCAGAGAAGTTCAATTTACAGTCAATCATGATTCCTAAATACTTAAAAGTCTTCACAATTTCAACAGTTTGATCACATAACATTATTTCTGTTAGAGGCTCTGAATGATTTAAAATCAATTATTTTGTTTACTTACATTTATCAATAAAGATTGTTTAACAAACTAATGAAAAATGAAACATTTTTTTTTTTATAGATATAGAGATATGAGCATTATATTTTACAAATGTTAAAAACTCCACCCTGTTACCATTTTGTTTAACAAACTACTGAAAATTTAAATGTGGGGATTTTTTTTTTTTTTTTTTTTTTTTGATAAAATGTTTAAAATCATATAAATATTTACTTCCCTTGTAAAACTGGAAAAGGCACCCGTTTTATAGAAATACCCAGTTAATAAATGTTTACCGTGGCTTGCTGCACAAATACAAAAATTGCCAGTCACATTACACCTATCTCAGGTGTGAAAATAGTTTTCTGTCTAAGTGATTCCCATGAGATGTGCAAATTTGTCTGTTTGCACATCTACTCATTATTTTTGGAGCCTGCAGCTAGTTCTGTTGGCCACAAGATTTGGCACTTTCATAGGGAGTCCACTCCTTTGTATATTAATTTTAATTACTTTTTAACAAAGAAAAACGACTATCCTGACTAATTACCATTTCAAGACAATGCAATTCGATTGAATTATATAATGCTTTGTATAAATGCTTTGATATAAAGGCTTCTTTCTTTCCTTCTTTCTTTCTCTTTCTTTCTTTCTTTCATCAATATTCCAAGGAATTTTAATAACTCAATTAATTTGAGAAAAGCAGTCATATTAGTGTCCTCCACCCCCTCATCTTTCAGTTCTCCAAAATAAATCAGTGTGAACCTTGGTGCAATTAAATACAGAACTTATAAAGTAAAATACATTTCTCTTAAGTCTTTACTAAACTACAGAATATTTGTGTAATACATTCAGTGCATGAGCTCGAAAAAAACAGATGACCTCTGGGAAATTTTTGTGTGACAAAAGAGGGAATTGTTTTATCTCAAATGCTACAACACTAGAAATGACAAATGTTATGGTTTGGATCCAGGTCCTCTGAAGGTGCTGGCTTGAAATCTGCAGTGGAAGGTCTAAAATATATGCAGTTGTAGTTCAGACTTACTGTGTGAGAAAAAAAAAATACTAGCTTTGTGTTACAATTAATATTACATGGGTCAATTCACAGGCCGTTTTCTGTGACATCCTCATTTAGTGGATAATCCCTTGATGATTTTGATAGATATTTTGATTGCTGTGTTTGAAAACATAGCACTAGTTTTGTGTTTTGGATCTGTTATGTTCAATATTGGGTATTTGTATTAATTTGTATATATTTTTACCTCAAATGAATTTCTGTTAATGTTTTATTTATTTAAAATTGTATCAGAAGGACTTTTCATGGGATAGTTGAATTGTTTAAAATTATATTTGAATTGGTTGCATCTCTGTAAAATGAACATGACCACTTTAGACTATTATAGGTAGACCTAAATTATAATGCATTGCAGTGCAGTTTGCTAATTTTAAATGTCAAATAAATTAGCATTCTGTTTTGAGTTTAGTGCATTGATAGAAGGTACTGTATGCAAAAATACCCATAGTTTTTTTTAAGTCATTTACAGCATTTCATGTTGCATGATTGGAATTTCTCAAAAAAAAAAACAAAAAAAAAAAAAAAAAAAAACATGCTGCTAAGTTTCAAATACGGTAAGTAACATATGGGCCAATTCTCAGACCATTTTCTTCAGCATCCTCTCTTAAAACCTAATATAAACATGTTTGCAGATGATGTGATTAACTAATAGCTCAGCTTTAAGCTCTTCTGGCTCTCTCCGTTTAACCAGCAGGATGTGAGACAGATTAAAGCAGAAGCTCTCCTGGCTCAAATGGTTTGTAAATGCTCAGAGAACAAAAAGCTCCACATTATCAGACATTATTATGTAGCTTTGAGGTGGTGACAGAGGGATGCTTCTCTTAGCATTAGTCAGAGGAGCCTTACTGTAAGCCTATTGTGCTGCTACAGTGTTAAATAGAGACTACAAATGTAGTGCTACTGATATGAGTGCAGATCTGAATATTTTTCAATTCTTCAGTTAATCACTTATTCTTATATTTCAAGTCATGTATTCTGTGATTAGTGGTTGATGTCTCCATGCCTTATACAGATATTTAGATTTCTGTGTTTGAAAAGAGTACCATTTTGATCTGTTATCTATTGATTTGTTCCTAATTTGCATTAATTAGTATGCTGTTTACAATTTTTTTCTTTCTATAATTGTATTGAAAGAACTGTTTCGTGATACAATGATTGTTTTGAACAAGATTTAATTTGGTTACATTCTGTGATAGGAACATGGCAGCTTTAGGCTTTAATGCAGTGCAATTTGCAAATATTAAATGTCAATTAAATTAGCATTCTGCTTTGAGTTTAGTGTATTCACAAAAACAACACTTTTATTCACAAAAACAACATTTTTTAAAAAGATTTTTGCTTTAAATCAGCTTGCTGTCTGCTTTCAAAAAATAAAGCAAATAAATAAATTAGATAAGATAAATAAATAAATCAACAAAATATTGATCGCTAGCCTGAGGCTGTCAAACTTAATTATTATATGAGACAATGAATGTTGGAATGACTTTAGTTAATGAATAATGTGAATAATTAATGAGCCAAATTAATAATAAAAATCAGTTTTTACTACAATAAATGTGAATTTTTAATTCCGGAAAATCATGTGAAAATGGTATGATGGAAATCTCTACCCAGTCAAAATCCAATCAAAATAATGCATCACACATGAAAAAGCTTTTGTCAGTGCCAGTGTTATTTTAGTATCATTGATATACTTTACCATATATATATATATATATATATATATATATTTATTTATTTATTTATTTATTTATTTATTTATTTATTTATTTATTTATTTATTTATTTATTACTATTTTTAATTAAATTTTATTTGTGCAGTTTTTTTCATTGTGGTTGACTTTTAAAAACTTAAAGTTATTAAAAAAAAAAATTTTTAATTCCTGTGTAGATTTTAATTGTTGCTTTGTTTAGTTATTTATTTTTCATGTTTTTGTTTTAATTTTGCTCAAACTGAATTGAAATGAGAAGTGAAATATAAACATTTATGTTTTTGTTAACATTTCACAATAATTTGTTAGCAGTAGTTAACATGAATTAACAAAGAAAAATACTTCTTAAGCAGTTAGTTATCTTACATCATCTTAATTTCAAAACTTACTAAAAGATTATTAAAACTAAAAGTTGCATATGTTGCATTGTTTAATGCACCAGAGCTTACAATGAACTTACAATGAACAGTTGTGTTTTTATTAATTAACATTAACAAAGATTACCCCTCTGGGGTCTAAGGGATTTTGGGGGATTGGAGAAGTTTTGACATCCCCTGACTTTTGTGCTTTTTTCAGTTGCTTATAAACATATACATGGCTAAATTCTGAAAACACTAAATTCAGTACAAACTGGGCTACAGTAATATGTAAATAGCATGTACGTACATGATTGTGTTTTTTAGGAAAACAATGTTTATGTGTGGTTAGTAAAAAACTACAATTAAACACATACAGAACATTTGTTCACAAGACTGTCAAACCAGGAGCTTGTAGCCTAGAATTTTGCTTGAAAATGATGTGAAAGTGATTTTGTTTACTTGCTCACAGAAAACAATAGATTGATTTAAATTTTCTACGACACTTTTTGTTTTCGAAAGGGCATATGCGAGTAGGTGTGATTGACCATGAATATTTGTTTGATTCACACCTGAAAAGACAAAGGCCAGCATAATGAGCTGCATAATGAGGCTTTCAGTCAGGTGTGTGACTGAGAGGGAAGAGTTACACTAAAGAATGTGAGGACAAAATAAATGTATATATTTTTATTTTTGTAGTTTATTTAGAATATATTTAATTATCCCACAAAATAACTTGAGATTCACTTGCGAGTTTAGTTAAACAGTTAATTAGGAACAATCAAAGCTGACTTTCAAAGCTGAATTTTTAGCATCATTACTCCAGTCATACGATCCTTCAGAAATCATTCTAATATTCTGATTTGCTACTCAAAAAAAAATATTATTATTATTATTATTATATATTTTTTTATTAATTGAAAGAACAGCATCGTTTGTAACATGATTATTGTATTTATCATCACTTGTGTGCTAAATAAAAGTTTTAATTTCTATATATACTGACTCCCAGCTTTTGAATGGTTTAGTGCATATTGTTACACCTGGAGTAAGACTGGAGAAATGATGCTGAAAATGTAGCTTTGATCACAGGAATAAATTACATTTTAAAATATATTCAAATAGAAACAGTTATTTTAAATTGTATAAATATATTTTACAATATTACTGCTTTAGCAAATGCAACTTTCTGTATTTTGGATTAAATAAATGCAGGCTCATGTGTCATGTTGAAATATATAAATAAACATCACATACCTGGCTTTTCAAAATTTATATTGTTTATGTGCTCTGAAGGACATACTTTTTTGAAGAGACATTGAAGAGATGGGAGTGTGTGCCTCGCTTGGTCTTAGCTGTGTTCCAGGTTCCTGAGTGGGCTGCTTATTTGCATTGGCTCGCTTTGCAACAGGTTATTATTTATCTGAAATAAAAAAGTATGCATGCTGTTTATGCAAATAAACTGCATTATTAGCATTATTGTGACGGTCACTGATACTAGTAGTAATTTATAGGGGGAAAAAAGAGCACAATTACCACACAGCACATTTATTGTCAATGATATTTACAACTTACTTGATACACTTTTTTACCTCAGACGATTGCAAACACCAATGACTGGGTATAACACATTCAAAATATTTACAGCAGAGCAGATATTCATGAACAGAAGCTTAGTTACATTCTTAAAAACACAAGCATGCTTTGTATTTGGGCCTATACAATATATATAGTTATAAACATATATGGCTATATTCATGAACAGAGAATAGCCTATCACATTAAAGATTTTCTAATCATTCTTACTGACATTAAGCTAGCAACATTATAACTCATATTACTTTTATGTCGTATTGCTGTCTATGTTATCGAACATAAAAAAAAAAAAAAAAAAAATCCTGGCATCGTGAAACATTGAGATGATGTAAATAAAACTTCATAATGTTTTACTTGATTATACATTTAATTAGGAATTATAGTTTGGAAAAAGTCTAACTAGTAAAATGTGTAAGTTATTTGAAAACTAATACAAGTAGATTAATAATAAAAAAGGCTTACATGTTTATGATCTCTGCTGGGTCAAGCCACTTCATTCTTCTTTCTGATGTAATCCAAATCTTATTCCTCTCAGCGGTCTTATTGAGGTGAATTATGTCTTATTCCTCTCAGCGCGAAGCGAACCGTAACATTTAAAAAACGTGAAGTACAGTCTCCATGCTTTGTTTGCTCTGATGTGGGCGGTTACCCGCCGCGAGCTTCACCTAGACGATTGTAATATCAATAGCGCGCTTGGCGTGTGGGCGTGGTCGAATTAGATATAATGAAGGGAGACGTGAAAGACTGGACATCGCATTGTTTTCATATGGATTACTTTATCACAGAATATTTGTTTTCAATAAGACTTGCTCATTTTAAAAGTAGACATGTCAATCTACATTCTATACTATTCTACTCTGTTTGTTTTCTTTATTTTAAAAATGCACAAAGTTTTGTTTTTATTATGTGTGTATACAAATAAAAGTATATGATGTATTGCTCTTATCTGTACGATCAAAACTGAAAGTGTAATTTAAGTTCTTTTCAGTCTTATCAGGAGAATTTGCCACAAAACGCATATCCGCATTAGTCGACTCCAGAGGGTTACTATAAGAAATACTGTAACAAATGTACAGTATTGATCATTGTTAGTTAACGTTAGTTATTGCATTGACAAATGGTAACTATTGGGCCCTTATTGTAAAGTATTACCATGGTTGTTATATTTTATTTCAGTAAATCTTATTTATTTAATTTTTTTTTTCTTTTTTTAGTTTTAGTTCATGATAATAACCCTGCACAGTGTCTGTGTGTGTTTCTCTGTAATTTACTCCATGTGGTCTCTCTGCAGGCTGTATAATGTTTCAGAGTCTGTGAGTCAATACTACAGACTGGACGAAACCGATGACATTCCCTTCATTTGCTCCACCACTCGAGACAATGGAATGTTGCACTGCTCCAACATCCCGAAGCGCAGAGTTGGAGGGGCTGATTGTGAGCTCACGGCTGATAATGTCACAGATCTTGCTTTCAAAGATCCCCCTCATCATGGATGTGTAAACTGGAACTTGTATTACAACAACTGCAATGCAAGCGAACACAATCCGCATAAGGGGGCTATCAACTTTGACAACATTGGATATGCTTGGATTGCTATCTTTCAGGTGTGTACACGTGTCGACACAAGGATGAAAGTGTACTGAATGAGTTTATGTAAAAAAAAACATGCATAGTCATCAATAATTTTTAGGAATGCAGTTGATACTCAGATGAATGTGTGTTAGAGATCTGCTCCAAGTTGTTCATTAAAATTTTCGCTGAGTATATATATTCAGTCTGGCAGGCGGTGATATTTTTTATCCTCACATATCCTTTTTGCGCCCGAGAGACACTTGGTTTCAGAGTCAGAAAATGAAGTGAAAGGTTGCCAGGGGCTACAGCGAGAGTGAATCCTCTTTCATCAATAAACAACTTACCTGTCCGAGGAAATCAAGTTTTATCATGTTCCATTCTAATCTAATCTATAGCGCAACAATATTTATCATATTCTTTAGTAACCTGATTGGGTATGGACACAGACATTTATCAGGTTTCTGAGTAATCCGATTGACCACAGCGTGACGTTTTATCATTACATAGAGTTTCCTGACCTAGTTTTGTGGAAGCGATGAACAATATCTGATAAGATGTCCTTTGTGTTTTGGCACTTGATAGAAGGGCTGTATTTTAAGGATTGCCTGCATGGTGGATCTCGTAACCTGTATAATCCTGTTTGTGTTTTCTCATCAGGTCATCACGTTAGAGGGATGGGTGGATATCATGTACTATGTCATGGATGCACATTCCTTTTACAACTTCATCTATTTCATCTTTCTTATCATTGTAAGTGCACAGTAATTATTTAACTGATACGTCTTACTCTCTTTTAACCTCTGCTGGAGTCTCTGCTTTCATTAGTTGCATGGAAATGGCTTTTGCTATCATCAGCTGTGTAATTTACTCAAGTCATTTTACTTGATAACCATACTTAAAGAGATGAAAATCCGGTCATCATTTCTAAGGAATTTGTAATTGAGCAATATTGAAACTGAATGCTTTTACTTAAGAAACCTACTGAGTTACTGTAAGTACTACATTTCTAAGAAGAAAATCATACTTTTTATACAATCTTAGACCTTTAATGTACACATTTATTGGTCACCATTATAATTTTATGTCTTACTGAAGTCAAATCATATTCTTCTGTTTTAACCTAGTAACAACAACACTGTATAAGCAATTATAAAATTATCTGCAGCTAAATTAAGTACTAAACAATTTCTGCTGACCTGTTTCAGTCTGTTGTGCTCTAGCGACTTTACAAAAAAATGACTAAAATGTGTAAACCTTAATACTACTTTTGCTAATTAGAAAATAAAAAATATACATTTCCCATAAAATAGCCTATGCTTTAACTACTGTTCAAAAGATTAGGAATAGTAAGATTTATTGTTGTTTATGAAAGAAGTGTTTTATGTTCATCAAAGATAAGTTTATTTAATCAGAAATAAAACAGAAATACTGTAAAATATTATTACATTTTAATATAACTGTTCTATTTATATATATTTTAATTATTTTTTTTTCTGTGATTTTCATCATCATTACTCCAGTCTTAAGTGTTACATGATTCCTCAGAAATCATTCTAATATGCTGATTTGCTGCTCAAGAAAAATGTCTTATTATTATGTTAATAATAAATAAGAAGAATTGTGCTGCCTAATAACAGACACTTTTTTAGACCATCAGTCAGAAGTGATACAAAAAAAATTTTTGTTGTTGTAAATAAAACAGTGATAATTGGATTATGGTTTACATTATGTTTTATTATTTCAATCTTTCTATTTCAAAATGTCACATTTAATGCAATTTGTTACTTGCTGTTCTGTGTAGTTATTTGTGAATTTGAATTGTTTTCAATATCTCTGTTATATACTCATATTTTGTTTTGTCCACAGGTAGGCTCCTTCTTCATGATCAACCTGTGCCTCGTTGTCATAGCAACACAGTTCTCCGAGACCAAACAACGTGAGAACCAGCTGATGCAGGAGCAGCGGGCACGTTTTCGTAGTAACGAATCCACCTTAGCTAGCCTGGCTGAACCGGGATCCTGCTATGAAGAAATGCTGAAATACCTTGTCCACATTTGCCGCAAACTTTTCCGACATGCCACACGCCTCTATGGCGAATTATGCCACAAGAGACGCAGGGGTGTGGCCAATCCTAGCAGCTCCCTCCCAGTGGGCGGGACTAATGGATATTGGAGTGACAGTGGGACAAAAATGGGTCCGACCCAATACTGTATGCTGCATTATCATCATCCCCATCAGCATCAACATTACATCAGCAATGGCATAGAAATGAAAACCCTCCATCTTGATAGAGATGCACAGAATTCCAAAAAGACCCCATCGCTCCCTCTTGCACTACAAAATTTAAAGGGTTTGAGGCTCGGTATGAACTATCCCACCATCTTGCCCTCCAAATTATATGCAAACTCACAAACTCGCTCACACTCGACAGGTGGAGTCAAAGCACCAGCTTTCCATCATGGACTTTACGGCAGGAAGATCTCCGTTTGTAGTGGATACCATGATACTTACAAGTTGCAGCACGGTAAGAACATGGATAAGCTGTATTTATCTAATGCAATCGCATTCATATATTAACTTCCAGAATAAAAAATGGCTGATAATTTACTCAACCTAATGTCATCCAAAATGTCTTTGTTTCTTCAGTCAAAAAGAAATTATGGTTTTTGAGGAATACTTTCTAGGATTTTTCTCCATATAGCAGACTTCAAAGGGGAATCAATGAGTTAAAGGTCCAAATTGCAGTTTCAGTGCAGCTTCAAAGGGCTCTACACGATCCCAACTGAGGAATAAAGGTCTTATCTAGTGGAATTATTGGTCATTTTCCAAAAAAAAAAAATAGACACTTTATATACTTTTTAACCTCAAATGCTCATCTTGCACTAGCTCAACCTTGCGCATTACATAGTCATTTTGGAAAGGTCACGCGTGACGTAGGCAAAAGTACTGACCCAGTGTTTACAAAGCAAACGGGCAAAATCAATCACCCTTTACAAAAAAAAGGTAAAACAACGTCAGACAGTTTTGAAGTTAGAAGAGAAAATGAAAATCACGCTGCTACTGTGAAAGAACGAGGAGACGAAGGAGACATCGGAGAACATATTTGGCCGTGATACAACTATTTGAAAATCTGGAATCTGAGGGAGCAAAAAAATCTAAATATTGAGAAATCGCCTTTTCACTGAAAAAGCAACAGTGGTGAATGACGTCAAATCAGGTGGACGCTTTTCCGGGTCAGTAAGCAGTGTTGCCAAGTCTGTGGTTTTCTTGTGGAATTGGGCTACTTTTACACTATTGCGACGAGTTGTCTGTTTTTAATCTGCAGGTTAAAGTAATCTCTCCTCTCTGCTATTTTGAAAGAGGCGAACCCCTGAAAACCCCGGAAAAACACAATTGGGCTGGTTTTTGTTTTGTAGACCTGGCAACCATGTCAGTACATTTACCCTGCGTTGTTTCACCATGTGTGTATTGTGAATGCAGATATTGGATATGGGTCACACATCAGAAAAATCGAATATAGTCAACAAGTCAATTTTACAAGTATTGCCAAGTTATTCTATTAACCCTAACCCTAAACTAACAGTCTAGTAATACTCTAATGAGAGTTAGTTGATATGTAGCTGCAAATTAACTGCAGTTAGCTGACTGACATGTACTTACAAAGTTACTTATAGTTAGTAGAATGTCTAAAGTGGTCTATCAAATTTAAGTGTGAGCTCTATAAATTGTGGATTAAAGGTATAATTTTAGGGTCCACTGTACACACACACACACACAAAAAAAACATTAAGTACAAATATTGCAATCTCTGTGCAAAAAGTGAAGTGTTTTGGCCCTGCTGTCATGTTTAAAATTTGACTTTGAGTTTGTGGATTAAGAGTAAATTCTGTCTCTGGGGTTTTAACTTAATAACGTAGATAATGGAATTCTTCATTTTTTTTTTTCTTGGCTTTGCGCACTTGACATGCCCTAATAATTCCAAATTGAATTGAGGGAACCGTCTGAACAAACTCACACTCTGTCTAGTCATTATTTTTGTGCCTCTTGACTTTTGCCTGAAATTACCTGGTGAAGAAGCCTTGGGTTTTTTTAACATTTTGGTCTAAATGTATTCATAACTTTGATTCGTTTCAGCATCCTATAGGTAAAGTACATTCTCTCCCACACTTCTGTGCAATTGCATTTAATAAATATCATCAGAGCTGGGTAGTAACTGATTACATGTAATTTGGATTACGTAATCAATTCAATGCATCTTTGCTTAAAGTATTAATTTCTTTAAATAAAAAAAAATCTTACTGACAACAAACATTTGAGCGGTAGTGCATTTATTTTATTAAAACAGATTGCTTGTTGGGACAACTTTTAGAAATCCAGTAGCATTTAATTTCACAAGAACAAAAAAATCCTATAGCTCTCTATAGTAACCATATTATTCCAACACAATAACAGTGGTGACAAAAACATTAAATTGCAGAACGGTGATTTTAGTTAACACTAAAAACTATAAAATCTTAGGGAAGTCCAGTTTGATCCCATTAGGGTAATTAAAGAATTGGTGCTAAATTATGATTTAAAAAATTACTCACAGAGTCCTGTACATATTCCTTTTTGACTGTGTTTGGTGTCATCAGTTAATATACCATATATTTTTAATGAATTAATATGTGAATCATGCACATTGTGAATTTCATGTAAGAGATGATTAAAGCTCAGGCACAGCATATGGGTCTCAAAAGGCAGATGCAGATTTTGCCCTGATTATGCAAGAAGGAGAGTATCGATCATTATTATCAAAGCAAATTACAGTGTTGTTAACTGTAATCAGGTCACTAATGCATCACTGGATTGCCTAATTATCAGGTTATATCACAAAATATTTTATGTAACAGGGAGGCAGGGGTTAGTTGTCACACTATTTACTGCAGTGAACATTTACATTTTACATTTACATTTATGCATTCATCACATGCTTTTTTACAAAGCAATTTACAAAAGCAATTCATTACAACCAACAATATTCATAAAAAAACAATACCAGGTTTATTAGACAGCTACTGTAGATTAGGAAGCAAGCTAGAGAGTATGAGTAGATTTATTTTTGACAGTCAGTTTCTTATAGACACATAGGAAAACATTGTAGGAAAGCATTTGTGTAAATTGGACTTGGACAGTCTTTGAGACATCTAGCCCCAGCCTTCCTGTGTGTGATATTAAATACTGTCGTCCTTCACTGCAGGCGTGTATCCTGACACGTGCTCGAGTGTGTGTGTGGACAGCAGGGTGGGACTGGTGTCTTCAGAGTCATCCTCCTGCCCAATTTGTGCCCAGGAAGGCGATGGTGTTAATTGCGACTCCACCAGTGAATCAGACCCAGAGAAACAGGGGCCAGACATCAGCTCAGAACAGAGCAAAAGAAACCAGGATTTGGATGAAAAGGAGTCTGGGAATGAGAACTGTGTGTGTATGTGTGTTCATTATGCCAGAGCCATTTTGAGGCGGATTGTGGACAGCGAGTACTTCAACAGAGGGATAATGATAGCAATCCTTATCAATACACTCAGCATGGGAGTGGAGTACCATGAGCAGGTGAAAATAATACACTCATTTACACACACCTCACAAATGAGATTAATTAACATCTGAGTTGTTTCTAATAAACACCAGTGATTCCACATATAGGTCTCAACAGTTTCACAAACTACTCAGATTGGCCTACACTACATACGCCAAAATAAAAACGTGTAACTTGATTATAAAAGTATTTAAATTAACTATAATTAAAAGAGGGAATTTTTACAAAAAAATTAAATAAAGCTTAAAAAATTAAATAAAGCTTAAAAATTTAATAAAGCTTTTTGATTATAATAATGATAATTTATTACTTAATAATAATAATTATTATTATTATTATTTTATATAGTACTTTACAAAAACTTAATCCTTATTTTTAATACAGCAACACCAGAACAAGTCCTTTTGAACATGTAATAATAATAATAATAATAATAATAATAATAATAATATGTTAGTAGTGGGAGTATAGGAATAGCCATTTTTAAAGGGAAATATTATGTTTAAAGGGATATGTTCCAGTTGAAAATGAGGACTATCTTTAGTTGACTACTTAAATAAATTATGTAATTAAATGGATGGATGATGTTAGATTAAAAAATAATAACATTTGCAATTTCCAGCATGTCTGTGTCATTTTGGATCTGAATCCAGTGCATCTGTGCAATTTGTTTGTGACCAAAAATTCATGTCGGTCTAATTCAAATGGATTAAATGTACATATATATACAGTATAGATAGATAGATAGATAGATAGACAGATAGATAGATAGATAGATAGATAGATAGATAGATAGATAGATAGATAGATAGATAGATAGATAGATAGATAGATATAGATATAGATAGATAGATATAGATAGATAGATAGATAGACAGATAGATAGATAGATAGATAGAGATAGATAGATAGATAGATAGATAGATAGATAGATAGATAGATAGATAGATAGATAGATAGATAGATAGATAGATAGATAGATAGATATTTTTATTTTTATTTTTATTTTTATTTTTTTATTTTTTTTCTCTCTAGTGTCTGTTTTTTGCTGGCACATACAAATAAATCCCCCAGTGTCAAAAACACTCATTGTAACACAACATGATCCCACGGCACTGTGTTTGCGGTGTGACTCTATGCGTGTTTTTGGCTCATATTGCATTTAATTAACCCCCTTGGTTAAGATTAGTGTGAGTCTGAGATTAACCGGTTTGAGGCAGAGGAGAGGACATTCAAACTGTTGCCAGGGAAATGATTATTTACATTACAGTAGACACGGTTCATAACAGCGCTCGCCTGCTCTTCCTTGGCAAGAAATAAAGCCTCATGGAGAGAAAGAGGAGAAGCATAAATATAATGTCATGACAGTAACAACGCTGTAGTTTAGCTTTTGTATACATTCGTGTTAGCAGCGTACTGTATGTGTTACGGATGTGAATGCCTCAGATCACATGACTAGTAGAGAAGAAATAAATAAACATTTGGTGTTAATAGTGCTGTCAAATGATTAATCAGGATTAATTACATCCAAAATAAAAAGTTTTTGCTCACGTAATATATTTGTGTGTACCATTTATATTTATAATGTATATATAAATACACACACATACAGTAAAAGATTTACATGTATTTACATGTATATATTTATATTACAGATAAATATTTTTCATATATAAACAACATATTTTTCTTTCATATATACATGTATGTGTGTGTATTTATATATACATAATAAATATACACAGTACAAACACAAATATTATGTAAACAAAAACTTTTATTTTGGATGCAATTAATCACGATTAATCATTTGGCAGCACTAGCTGTTACTATGATGTATCACAGAAAACTGGACTAATATTGTATATCCGTTCTCTCTTTCAGCCGGATGAGCTGACAGACGTGTTGGAGATCAGTAATATTGTCTTCACTAGTTTGTTTGCGTTAGAGATGCTCTTGAAGCTTTCGGCCTGTGGTTTGTTCGACTACATCAGCAACCTCTACAATATCTTTGACGGGATCATCGTTATCATCAGGTTCTGTGCTGTTGTGTTTGCTGTACATTTGTTGTAAATAAATACTGTGTATTTTGACCACACACGTTCTGTCTGTTGGGTTTTACAGTGTGTGTGAGATCGTCGGACAAGCGGACGGAGGGTTTTCGGTTTTGCGGACGTTTCGTTTGCTGAGGGTGCTAAAACTGGTGCGGTTCCTCCCGGCTCTGCGCAGGCAGCTGGTGGTACTGATGAAGACCATGGACAACGTGGCCACCTTCTGCATGCTGCTGATGCTCTTCATCTTCATCTTTAGGTTTGTATGAAAGTTCTTCCATACAAGAAGTAGTGACTGTGTAGTACTGAATGAAAGCTGATGAGTCGTACTGTATATACTACAGTGTACGTTGTTATTTCCCAGTTGGTTTTTCAGTACTTTTGAAGGAATATGATTGGTCATTCATTAATTTTCATTTTCCCAAGCACAACATTATTTCATTATTTCAGTCCCATCACATGTATGTACTCATAATACCAGTGTTATTTAATACATTGATATGTTTTAATTTTTTTGTCAATATTTTGAATTTGTTTCATATATATATATATATATTTTTTTTTTTTTTTTTTTTTTTTTTTTTTCATTTTAATTTCAAGTTTTATTAATTTTGTTGTTTTAGTTTTTAGTTTCAATTCTGTTAGTTTTAGTTATTTGAGTACTTTCAACTTAAACTAAACAAAAATGAGAAATGTTGCATTTGCATATCTGAAATGAAGTAGGTTTCTTTGGTAACTTTATTTTAAGGTCCAAATATCACTTTTAACTAGTTGCTTATTAACATGCATATTACAAGCATATTGGCTGTTTAAAACACATATTCTGCATGACCATATTTTAGGTCCCTTCATCCACCCCATACCTAAACTTAACAACTACCTTACTAACTATTAATAAGCAAGAATTTATTGAGGGAAAAAAGTAATGATTGTTTTTTAATAACTTTAAATTTATTTAATGATAATAAAGTAAAGTAATCATAATAGATAGGCCTAATATTTATTCACCTTTAGTGTGATAAGTAGCACATATCAGCCTTTTACATAGTATTTTTAGGAAATAAATACATTTGACAGTGAAAGTATGATATTGTAGTTTCAATAAAAAATTATTTTATTTATTTCCCCTACTTTGCATGATGCTAATCTGCGGTGATTGGTCAGATTGGTCTCATTTTCATTACATCCCGCCTGTAATGCCTGATAAAGCAGTGTTTGTGAGCGCAGTGCTGCTTTGTGTACAGCGTTACCAGGGAAACCGCTATATTTACGCTCAAAAGCAGCACCTAGTGGCAAAGAATGAATCAGCATTTTCATTCAGACCAATCAGAAACCACCAACAAGTGGGCGGGCAATATGCTAATGTTTCATGTAGAAGTCAACATGAAACGGCCTGGGATTCGTTTTAAAAATGACTCGTTTCAATGATTCAGTCGACTCTTTCTTTTGAGAGACATTAACTTTATACACGGTGCACTTTCAGATTTAAAACTTTGCAGGATGTTTTCATTCAGTTAAGAGCTGTGTTACACACTGAATGAAAGATAATGTTCAAAAATCCATAATAGGGGCACTTTAATAACACATTAAAATGAAATAGGCATGAAAGGAAACTTGCAATTTTAATAAAAAACTAGACAGCTCTTTCAAATAATCTGACTAAAGTTCTGTATTATAATAATTATTATATTGGTTGTAAGTTGGAGTCAAATATCACTGTTACCTACTGTAGGAATAACCCTGCAGTAATGCAGTATATGTTTTTAGTTTTGCAACTTTTTCTCATGTCTGTCACTCCCTTTTTTTCTCTTGTCTTTGTGTTTTAGTATATTGGGAATGCATCTGTTTGGGTGTAAGTTTACTCTGCGGCTGGAGAATGGAGACACTGTGTCGGACAGGAAGAACTTTGACTCACTTCTCTGGGCCATCGTCACCGTATTCCAGGTCAGAAGATTGTCCCTAGAAAACTATTATAAGCAATATATGAATGTTATATTCTGTTAACAGGTAGAAATACTTCAGGGTGAACTAGTTTTTGGGCTTAAGTAACAAAGGTCCTCTTTAATGAAAGATAAAACACTACACAAAAGTTTTTGAAGCTGCTGTTCCTGAAATCCGCACATTTTGCTGACCACCAGGAGTCTGTAGGTCACTAAACTGATGGTTGAAGTCTTACAGAGGCTTGTATTCATAGTCCAGAAACAGCATTTTTAGTCTTCAAAGGCAAGTTTTGATTAAAAACTCGCTTCTCAATGTAGGAACAGCAGCATTTTGCAAAAATGCTGAGGCAAGGGATTGTGGGTATTTAGCCTCCCCTAAATGAAGTAACAAATCCTTGGGTGTCAGAGCAAAACAGACATTTCTGAAGCTGTACATTTATATATTTATGATTGTTTAAATAATGTGGTCTTACATTGTTTGTAAAGTATTTAAGCAAAACTATATTTTTTATATTTTTGTTCTGCCTTCTAATATTTTTTATATGGCTTGGTTTTATGATCCTCTTGCGGTCATCTCTGTCTATTAGTCAGCGGCTCAAGTTTGCTGTATATGAATGTACTGTATGTGTTTGTGTGTGTTTCAGTCGTATTTTTAAGACTGGGATTATTTAATTTCTACAAGTTGTGTCAGAGTTGAAATTGCTAAGGTCATCGAAACCTGCCCTATATTATTGCAGACATGATGAGGTCATCAGACCTCTCCCTGCAGTATAGGGTAGTGTGATGAGGTCACCGGTGGTGACACTTGTGCAAATACTGATATGGTGCTGTATTAACTCCAGGCCCTGAGGGAAGCCATCGGAGTCAGGGTTTCTTCAGTACCGGGAGCCTTTAATTTCCCTAATCTCTATTTCTGTCGGTGTGGGTGGGAGAGTGTGTGTGTGTGTGTGTGTGTGTGTGTGTGTGTGTGTGTTGTGTGTGTGTGTGTGTGTGTGTGTGTGTGTGTGTGTGTGTGTGTGTGTGTGTGTTTGTGTGTGTGTGTGTGTGTGTGTGTGTGTGTGCGCGCGCATTTGTAAGCGGAATATAAACTCCAGACTGAACCTGCTGTTTTTCCTCAGTTCTAAATCAGTCTGCAGGAAGAGGCAGAGATGAGTTCAGGTTCTGTTGTGGATGTCTGTGTGAAATGTGCTGGAGTGAAAACAAACTAGCAGTTGAATTTAAAATAGGCCAAAAGAGAGTTTACATTTGTTTTACTTGTTTATAATAATAATAATAATAATAATAATAATAATAATAATAATAATAATAATAATAATGATAACATACAAAGTATTATTACTTATAACAACTTTTAATATTACTTATATACTGTATTACTTATTATTACTTAAGTCTAATAGGTTTGATGTAGTTAGAATAATGTTAATATTTTATAAGGGGAAATAGCATGTATTTTTAAATAAAACACATTTTATTCTGGACAAACTTGTAATTTGTGTTTAATTAAAAAACAACAACAATAATAATAATAATAATGATAATAATAATAATAAAATACTAATAATTACTAATATTTCTAAAAGTTTTTAATTTATTATTATTTATTTATCATATTTTATTATTGATTTTATTATTATTATTATTATTATTATTATTATTATTATTATTATTATTATTATTATATCAATGTAGATTTAATATTGTAAATCAGGTAGGTAGGACTGAAGTCAGAATAATTTGACATAAAATGTCTACGTCATGCACATTAATTACTTAAAATGTTTTTTTATGTTCAGTTTTGGTTTTTCATGTCTTTAAATATATATCAATGAAATATATTTTTGTTGACATAAATACACCATTAATCATTATAGCCAAAATACTGATTCTGTCAAGAAATCTTGTACACATAGAGGTGTTGTTGTAATCAATAAATAACATGTTTTAATAGCATTTAGACAAAGGTTGGTGTTTATTGGTACAGTAAACTACAGTATTTACCTACACATAATGGAAGACAGTAGTTTAAAATGTGATGTTTGTGCTAAAAATCACCAATTTGTGCTAAGAGTCATTCTGTGTCTCTACAGATTTTGACCCAGGAGGACTGGAATGTAGTTCTGTATAATGGCATGGCCTCCACCTCCCCCTGGGCGGCTCTGTACTTTGTGGCCTTGATGACCTTTGGGAATTATGTCCTCTTCAATTTACTGGTTGCCATTTTAGTAGAGGGTTTTCAAGCTGAGGTAAGATGTCAGATGCTGGATTAACGACTACAGTACATTATATGTTTTTTCTTAAAATGTTTTGCTTGAAAATTGTGCTTGTAATGTCTTTCTTTAAAATAAATACCAGTTCCTTTGATATTTTGTATCTAATGCAGTGAGACTGTACATTTTGGCTTAAAGCAGTAGTTCACCCCAAAAATGGAAATTTGCTGAAAGTTTACTCTCCCTCAGGCAATCCAAGATATAAAGGAGTTTGTTTCTTCCTCTGAACAGATTTGGAGAAATGTAGCATTACATCACTTGCTCACCAATGGGTCCTCTGCAGTGAATGGGTGCCCTCAGAATGAGAGTCCAAACAGTTGATTAAAACATCACAATAATCCACAAGTAATCCACACGACTACAGTCCATCATTTAACATCTTGTGAAGTGAAAAACTGCTTACAGTAAACAAATCCATCAAGGCATTTTTAACTTCAAACCATCGCTTCTAAAATATCTAAAATATGAGTCCTCTATTCATTATGTTGCTTTGTCCAGTGAAAAAGTCATTTTGTCTGAATCAGGAGAGAAATGTGCACCGATCAAGCACATTTACAAGTGAAAACAGTCCAGAAAAGTTGTAAACAAATATCTCTTTGGATTTTGAAGGGAGCAACACTCAGGGGATGGACTTTCACTGGAGGAAGCTTTTTTATTATGGACTATGGACCTTAATGAAGGTTTTTTTCTTACAAACATGCAGCTTTTCACTTCACAAGATGTTAAGTGATGGACTGGAGTGTTGTGGATTATTGTGATGGTTTTATCAGCTGTTTGGACTCTCATTCTGACGGCACCCATTCATTGCAGAGGATCCAATAGTGAGCAAGTGATGCTAAATTTCTCCAAATCTGTTCTGATGAATAAACAAACTGCATGCTGGATGGCCTGAAGGTGAATACATTTTCAACAAATTTTCATTTTTGGGTGAATTATTCCTTTAAGTCTCTAAATTGTAGGGGGGTCTACTACTGTAACTTGCTGAAACTACTTCCTCTAGTTTGCAACATCTGCTCAAATCCTCTACACGACTGAATTAGATATGGCCATATTGCATTTAATTGAGTTTCCAAGAGGGGATTTTTCATGTTAAGAGTAAGATGTTATCAGAGGACTAGAATTATTACACTGTAACTCAATTACAGCACACCATGAAAAAAAGGGGTTTTCTTTGAGCGCACATGGAAATGAAGAAAAACACGCTCTTGTTTCCTTTCGTTATTGGTGTCACATCAAAGAGATTGATTGTGTGGATTGGTGTATGTTTGGTTTGTGTGTGTAATTTTCATGTAGATGAGACTCATCTGCAGTGTATAAGCACAGACGCTGAGCTGCAGCTGGTGTGATGATGTGTTTCATAGGAAAACGCTTTCACTCAAACCTTCTGTTGTTCCTTTTTTTTTCCTCTCTGTCTTTTATCTCTCACTCTTTTGTCCGCTTGGTACAAATATCACACACATACACAATGGACACTTTACCTCCTCAAATACACACACTTTACACACACTTTTCCGGTTGTTGCTGCTGGAAATTGCAGATTCTCATTTATTCCTGCTTTTTTGCTCCTTTTTCCATTACTTTTTTATTTTTTCAGGTCTTTACAATAGGAGATTTTGGAGTATAAATGAGCTGTTGCTTGTGTGACATAACCCATCTAGGAAGCACACAACCTGGTTTGTTTTGCTACTGAACAGCTAACTTTCACAATAAAATCTATTCCTATTGAATTTATTTCAACTGAAATATCCTGTTTCACTCAAATAAAAACCTTACGGTAGTAAAATGGGTCTGAATGCTATTTCATGTTGATTTTAAATGCATAAAAAGATAAAGTTACTTGCAGGATTTTTTCCCCTATGCAAACAGTATTGATCTCAAAACAAATAAAATATTAGAATTATCCCTTTACATCATAAATGAATATTCACTGCGAATTTGAAGCATGGAATTTTAAAAGCAAACTTTCACATAAATTGTTTTCTTCATTAAAAGTGGTTTCACTGTAGACTCATTGTTTTAATTTTCTTTTTTATTTTGTTTTATTTGAGTTTTGGTTTAATATTGAGACACAAGCAAAACAGAACCCATCTAGCCATAAATACATAAACCAAATATGCATAAATCAATAAATAAAAATACAAAAACTATATAAATAAATGTATAAATCATATTTAGTCACTTGCATGAATTGCTTTCGAAAGAAAAAAATAAAAGTATAAGTAATAAATAATTCATGATTCTTATTCATTCCTGCTCTTCTCTCTTTATTTTTGACATATTTACAACAGTAGATTTTTGAATGTAAAAGATTGAATCTCAGTGGCCATTGCTTGTGTGGCTTAATCCATTAAGGAACTACACAGCCTGGTTCATTTTGGTATTAAAGCCCACTTTTCACAATAAAATCAATTTCTAATTTAATTCTAGTGAAATATCCTTTTTGAATGGGTCAGAATGCTGTTTCCTGTTGATTTTAAATGCATAGGAAAAGGAAGTTCAGTGACTCGCAGGAAATAGGACGAGGACAACTAAAGTTAACTAAGCATGAGATGAGAAGGTAGAGAGTTGCATACCCTTGAAAGAGCAAATATAATTGTGTTTGTTCTGCATTTATTTATGCTGGCCTTGTGTGGATTGGGTTGATATGAAAATATGATGATTCATTATTATGAATTCAAAATTTTAGCCTTTAAATGTCATTTCTGTTTCTCTTTCAGGGTGATGCTAGCAGATCAGACACTGATGATGACATGTCGTCTGACTATGGTGATGAGGACAAACTGAGAGAACTGCTGAACTCAGGTGTGTGTGTGTGTGTGTGTGTGTGTGTGTGTGTGTGTGTGTGTGTGTGTGTGTGTGTGTGTGTGTGTGTGTGTGTGTGTGTGAGTGTGTGCAGTGTTTTTTTGTTTTTGTGTTTTTTTTTGTGTGTGGGCTGAAGTCTCAAAATCTAATTATGAGATAACAAGCATAAAAGTTTGATTTCAACCATTAAATTTCACTACGATTTCAATCTTTGACATGACCTAGTAAATCGTAATCGTAGTAAAATAGTTAATCACAAAAAAAAAAAAGAATTTAGCTGGGTTTTCACAGGCAGAGTCACATGTGTGTTTTGTTGTTTTATGCTAATCTCTTGTTGATATTAGGATCAGAGATGAAAATGCAGACATTGATGCCCGTCTCAAATGGACACCTGGAACCTCGGGCGTCCATGCCACCTCACAACACACCCATGCAGCTCAACGCCACACCCAGAACTGAGGTGTCACACATCTACAGCCAATCACGGCGCAACAGCAACACCTCCACTGAGCCGCATGACCAGAGATCCCTGGTGAGGAGTGAATGCTGTTACATATAAACCTACACAAATAGTGTTAGTCTCAAAACATTTGAATTGATGTTTTGATCTATATTCATTTTAGAATTATCCCTTTCCAAACATGAATATTCATCATAAATTTTCAGCATGGAATTTCACAAGCAAACTTTTACCTATAGATTTTTTTCTTCTTCGTTAAAGTGGTTTAATCATGGCATCTTATTGTTTTTATTGCCTTTTTTTGTTGTTTGTTTTTTTGATTGGAATTTTGGTTTACTATAGAACCATAAGCAAAGCATAACACATCTAAATATCTATAACTTCATCTGCTGTTATATGTTTTATATTTTTAACACCAATAAACTGGAAAAATGAATCGCCTGTGTTAATGCACTAATTTTGACAGCACTAATGTATAGATTAGGGCTGTCAGTTTAACGCATTAACTGAATTAATTAGTTATGAAAAATAACGCGGTTAAAATATTTTAACGCAGTTAAAGGGGTCATATGATGCTTTTTTAAAGATCATTATTTTGTGTTTTTGGTGTCACAGAATATGTTGACATGCTTTAATGTTCAAAAAACACATTATTTTTCGAATACTATATATTATTGTAGGTCCTCTATGCCCCGCCTCTCTCAAACTCATCGTTTTCTACAAAGTCCCTCCTTCTGACAAGCACAGTCTGCTCTGATTGGTCAACTGACCCAGTGCATTGTAATTGGCCAAACATCGCAAGCATTTGTCAGAAATGTAACGCCCCTTTCCATAATTGCGAGCTTCATCCTTTCAAAATAAATGTAAAGACAGTTAATAATGTCCTTAGTTTCACCATCAGTTCAAGCCCGAAAGGGGAACAGAGTCGTGCGACCGACACAGTGGTGAAGCTCCTATGTGTTTGCAGTACACAAGCCACGGACGGTTAAGACAGCTGACTCTGTGATGTGACCCTGTCTCTCTCTCTCTCTCTCTCTCTCTCTCTCTCTCTCTCTCTCTCTCTCTCTCTCTCTCTCTCTCTCACACACACACACGATGCGCAAAACTCCGCATTTGAAGAGTCAATAGCAAATACTTAAACTGATAACAAAAAATACTTACAGTAGCTGATTCAGAAGCGTCAGATTGTTGTAGCAAAGTCAGAATTACCTCCTCTGGTTCACGAAACGGTCGTCCATAAAATGTGTTGCTGTTCTATTGTAAGTAATCTTAAAGATTCCTAAATGCATGCATCTACTTTCAGAAGGCCAAATAAAGCGCTTTTGCTTTCGCCTAGATACACACAGCATCTCCCTGACATGGCTGCATCAAAACTAACTGCGGTTACTGAAACCATACCTTCTTTCTTTGCGTGAACATTTGGGCGGCATTACGCAAATATTTCCACATAGTGATGTAGAGATGTGGGGGCGTGTTTGAATGAGCCAAAGAATATCTCTTTAGATTTGAGACTTTAGTCTTTGCAACTTTACAGATCTTCTTTATGCACCAAGAGCTTGTAACACTTCAAAGAGAAAGGAAAAATTTAAATCGCATAATATGACCCCTTGCACTGGTCCTGCCCTCAGATCTGTACATCATCTTAAAAAATTGTACATTAAGTACATCATAAAAATTCAAGATATTGGTGCAAGAAAATGCCCCGTATGAGTTTTTATCTCATATTTCTATCATACGATAAGCAATATCACACGAGCAGGGAGATCAATATATCTATGCTCATTCATAAAGAGAGCCATTTACTTTATTTCTGAATGAATCAGCCATTTAAAAAAATCAAATTAATGAATGACTCATAAAGACTGCCACCTGCTGGCAGATGCAGTTTATTATTTAGAGTATCATTTAAAAAAATAAATAAATAAATAAAAATTATACAAATAAAAACATTAAAAGGATAGTTCACCCAAAAGATTACATTTTTTCATAATTTACTCACCCTCATGTCATTTCAAACTTTCTTTTGTGGAACATTAAAGAAGGTATTTTGAAGACTGCTAGTAACAAATACAGTTTGAAGACTTTTTAAAGAGTTTTTGTTTTGACTTTCATTATATGAACAAAAAATACTGAGATAAATTATCTTTCTTTATTTTCCATAACTTATGTTAGGCCGTTGTAGCCTAAATGTTTAAGTGTAATAAATTTTATGTTTAATCAAATAAAATATTTCTTTCTAAAGCT
The DNA here is from genome assembly GCF_018340385.1 of Cyprinus carpio. NCBI lineage: Eukaryota > Metazoa > Chordata > Actinopteri > Cypriniformes > Cyprinidae > Cyprinus > Cyprinus carpio. The sequence continues at coordinate 19,535,828 of NC_056597.1, read as the reverse complement.
ACCATTTGTAATGTCAATACTTGATACTTTCTCATTTAACACAATAGGGCTTTGAATGATCTATTTCACAGTCAAATTTAATTTGCGATTAATTAGATTAATTAATCGACACATCTAAATTGTCATATCTAAGTGGTTATAAATTCTCCATATTGTCCCTCTAATTATTGTATACGTATCAACTTATTTCTTTTTTTTTTCTGCCATACTACACCAGTTGTTGCATCCTGTGATAATCAGCTACAGTTTGTGTGTCTGTTGTAGTCCAGCCTTTGGGGAAGTCGCCGCTCCAGTTGGAACAGCCTTGGCCACGCCCCCAGTCTAATGAGACGTGCTCAGTCAGGGGAGCGCGAATCATTGCTTTCAGGAGTGGGACAGGACAGCATGGATGACAGCCAATCAGAAGATGGTAAATCCAGCAGGACTGGCAGTCTGGGTGGAGTTTCGTGTCTGGGGTCGTTTGATTTTCCAGAGCTCCTCCAGGTTCCACGCCCATATTTGGAGTGTAACGGCAGAAGAGATGGAGGTTATCCATCCTCTCCTAACATAACACGTCCCGATCCACCATCCACACAGTGCGCAGATGATGATGAATTTGAAGAGGTGGGGCCTTGTCTTTAATCATTTTTATTATTGATTATACTATTACAGTACATCAGTCATGTAGATTAGATATTCTTGGCATTGTAAATTATTGCAGATATTATAGAAATATTACATATATTCAATTTTTTTTTTTTAGAAAATCTGCATTTCTATTCTTTGTTTTCTTTATGCATGTTTTTATTTCATATTATGTTTATGTTTCATTTAGAGCTGGTGTCTGATTGTGAAGAGACTGTTGGAGCCGTATAAACCCCAGTGGTGTAGAGACCATGAGGATTGGTCACTTTACTTATTTTCCCCCCAAAATAAGTGAGTGCCGACACAGCAGACCAACCAAACACACATATAAACACATAATGAATGCTGTGTTTGCACATTTCTATGCTATTCACACTGCTCTCTCGTTCTCTGCAGGTTCCGTATGCGCTGTCAAAAGGTCATCACTCATAAGATGTTTGATCATATTGTGCTGTTTTTCATCTTCCTTAACTGCATCACAATTGCTCTAGAGAGACCTGACATCCAACCTGACAGCACGGTGAACACAATCACAACAATAATTCTAGTGCTATCATCAAGCTCTATTATATATGCATGCAACAGTTCAAACGTTTGGGGTCGGGAAGATTTTTTGATATTTTTGAAGTCTCTTCTGCTCACCAAGGCTGCATTTATTTAACTAAAAATACAGCAAAAACAGCAATATTGTGAAATATTATTACAATTTAAAATACATGTTTTCTGTTTTAATATATTTTAAAATGCTATTTATTCATGTGATGTTAAAGCTGAATTTTCAGCATCATTACTTCGATGTAACATGATCCTTCAGAAATCATTCTAATATGCTGATTTGATGCTTATGAAACATTTCTTATTAATATCATTGCTGAAAGGAGTTGTGCTGCTTAATTTTTTTCAGGATTCTTTGATAAATAGAAAGTTCAAATGAACAGCATTAATTTGAAACATAACTCTTTTGTAACATTATAATTGTCTTTACTATTACTTTTGATCTAATGCATCCATGCTGAATAAAAGTATTAATTTCTTTAAAAGTTTACTAACAATTTTTTTAAAAAACATTCTTTTAAAATTACTCGAGCAACTGAACAGTAATGTACATGTCACTGTATTATTGAAACTACTGAAATCTGATGTATTCAAAACCACTGTAAAATAGCCGATAAATACATACCTATGATCGCACAACTTAAATTCTTTATTAATGGCCAAGTCTATATAAATATTGTCAATTTATCTGACTTATGTTTAACTGTATCACTTGGCAGAACTTAAATTTAAATTGTTTTTAATCTAAATTTAATTGGACTTTACATTTACAAAATTTTAGTAAATTTATAGAGAATAATTAAATGTAATCAATTATATTTGTTTATCATAATAATAAATGATTATGTGGGTTAGTATTATAAACTGTTTTCAGAACTGTATGATTCTACCCTTTTGAAACATTTTAAAGTTGCATGTAACCTACTGTATAAACCCATAAACAAACTGTCCTAAAAATATTCCTGAATACAAATTTAAAATGATAATATGCATTATATCTCGGTCATACAAATTCTGAGAAAAAAAAAGTGAAATAAATGCAGTAAAAAGTTACTGAGTGACTTTAAGTAGCTGCTCTTTTACTGGTCCCTATGTGGTGCATTTGTTGCCATTTTAAATTACATTTTTATTATTTATTTATTTGTTTGACAGGAGCGGATGTTTCTTAAAGTGTCTAACTACATCTTCACTGTGATCTTTGTGGCTGAGATGACTGTGAAGGTAGGAAAGTAATACAATATTAATTAAAGGCATATATTTTAGTTTCGTTGTTTTAACTTTTCTTTATAATTTTTTATAAACTAACTAGTAAAAAAAAAATCTGACATTCAGATGACATTGATTATGATTGCTATGTTGTTGGTGTTGCAGGTGGTTTCTCTTGGGCTGTATGCTGGTCCAGACTCGTACCTGAAGAGCAGCTGGAATGTTTTAGATGGCCTGCTGGTATTTGTGTCTATTGTGGACATCCTGGTCTCTCTGGCCTCCTCTGGTGGGAACAGAATCCTGGGTATCTTGCGAGTACTGCGACTGCTCAGAACACTAAGACCCTTGAGGTAAAACTCTCATTGAAGGTGTGTATGAATGAGTAGAAGTACATTAAGTCATCTGGTGTAGGCTGTTGTAATATTCTTAAAGGTTGAATTCACTCAACTTTTTCCCAAGGAACACAAAAGGAGATGTTTAGCAAAATGTTCACACTGCTCTTTTACAATATAATGAAAGTGAAGTGGGGCCAGAGCTGGTGAACTCCACAAATGCTCAATAAATGTTGTGTAAACATTTTCTGAAATGGTGATACACTACGATTTTGGCAACCAAAAGTATTCAGGTGAACGTGAATTTTCCATTTTGACTGAAACAGTTTTGGAGAGCCGAAACAGTGCTGAAACTGTTGGACTGAAAACGTTGACTTCTCAATTTGAATCAGTCTTCAGTTTGATGAACCAAGGTTGTATTCTGTGCTTTTATTTTAGGGTTTCAGGTGATGCATGAACAAAAGTTCATTAAGCATTGTATTTATCAAGTCTACAATCCAAAAATCCTACTGAACTTTGTGAGTTTTTTTTTACTTTTGATATGAAACAAAGTTTCAGCTTTCAAATTTTGTCAATTTTATAATGAAGTATGATAACTAATTTAATGTATGTTTTAATAAAGGTCATAAAAACAAGTTTTTATTACAGATAACATTTCAATGTTCGTGTTTCAGCAATGAATTGGATTACAGATTATATCAGTGATATAAAAACTGACTTAAGTGTCATTTATGTGTAATTTAATTGCTTATGCAGTATATAGAACTCAGTTTTTTATTTGAGTTTTAATGATTAAATCAACTAAATTATAAATTATATTTAATATGCTGAAAATCTTCCCCTTTGCCAAATCTTTCAAATTTCATTTGCACTTCAAACCACAAGCTGCATCTCAACAGGCCTGACTTTGATCTGACTTTTGAAATTTTAATAATGCTGCTATCCATGGTGCTGAAACCACATTTCATCTCTTGCTATTGTCAGGAAACTGTTCCTTTAGTCACATCTGAACAAAACTGGCAACTCTCAGGCAGAGAGATATTATGCTGAGCAGACTTACTTATTCATTTCAAGGCTAACACTAGAGAACATCTCGTCTCGTCAGCGTGTTGTGCAACACTGAGCCCTTTTATTAACACACGCTTTCTAGTTCAGTGGTTTTGCATTGAGTTCAGATATTGTTGCAACACTAAATATGCATTTCTTTGTGTGTTTGTTTCATCAGGGTCATAAGCAGAGCTCCCGGACTTAAGCTGGTTGTTGAAACATTGATCACATCTCTCAGACCTATTGGAAATATTGTGTTGATCTGTTGCGCTTTCTTCATTGTCTTTGGCATTCTAGGAGTTCAGGTACACATATATTGCTAGTGTCTACATTTCTAAAAGAAATTTAGTTCAGTTTTATTTAGGAAATAAAATCACAGATCAGAGCTATTGCTTGCTTTGTAATTTGCAGTTTATGTGTAATAATGTTGTCTAAATGCAAGGTATTTTTCTTTTATTCAGCTCTTTAAAGGGAAGTTTTATCATTGTGAAGGCTTTGACACTAGAAATATCACCAATAAATCTGAGTGCCTGCAGGCTAAATACAAATGGGTCCATAGGAAGTACAACTTCGATAACCTGGGTCAGGTAGGACACTCACAATCACTTACACACACTCATATAGACGTAGACATTAAGGGGGGATTCATCAAGAATGAATTATGTCCACCGGTAGTGTCTTTTATTCAAAAATCAACCTTCTCATTTGACTTTTACTAAACCATCAAGCAGCCCATTATATTTTAGATTCAGGTCACACAAGCACATTTTATCAAGGAGACAGGGTTCTGGTGGACAGTGTTTCTCGTTCCTGTTCTGTTGTTTCATGTGTGAAATCTGTGCTATTTTTAGTTTAGACCTGCAACTTTAATACCATCATGTAATTAACTGGCTTTTTATTTTGTTCACAAGTCAGTACATAGTGCCTAGTTATAGATAGCTTATATTTATAAAGACACACACACACACACACACACACACACACACACATATGCATGTATAAAATACTTTTATTCAACATTATTTTACATTGTTACATTTAAAAAAAAAAAATGCTATTCTTTTGAACTTTCTATTCGTCAAACAATTCCTAAAAATAAATAAAATCTTCTGAAAGTGCTGTACAACTGTTTTCAATGTTAATAGTAATATGAAATGTTTCTTGAGCAGCAAGTCAGCTTATTAGAATGATTTCTGAAGGATCATGTGACACTGAGGACTGGAGTAATGAAGTAATGGCTGGCATCACAGGAATAAATTGCATTTTAAAATATATTAAAATATAAAAGAGCTTCGAACTGTAATAGTATTTTTATATGTTTTATCTTGCATATTATATATATATATATATATATATATATATATATATATATATATATATAGAGATTTTAATTATTATTATTTTTATTTTTTTTATTATTATTTTATTCTATGGTTCCCAACTGAGCAAAAAATGTGTTTGTCTCCTCTTCCCTTCAGTATTTTACAGATATTCATATTGTTGACAGTGAAAGAGTAATTCTGTAAAATATTCTCTTGTTCACATTAATCCATTTTATCTCTCTTTTGCAGGCACTGATGTCATTATTCGTCCTGTCATCTAAAGATGGCTGGGTCAGCATCATGTATGATGGCTTAGATGCCGTGGCTGTGGACCAACAGGTGTGTGTGTGTGCGTGTGTGTGTGCATTCTTCAGATAACTCTACTAAGTGTGGAAACACTTACACCTTACTCTGAATCTGTCCGTTATAACAAAAGAAAACACAGGCGCCAGGAGTGTTTACTGCTTTTTTTCTTCCCTGAAGCTCAAGTGACACAATCACAAAAGGCAGCAGCAGGTTTTTAGGTAAAGCGAGCATTTGTTTGATTAATTCAGCTCTGAACTGAAGAAAAAAGGGAGAGATAGATAAAAATACAGTGGAGGACACCAGAATGAGCAGCAGAGAGGAGGAGAGACAGAACATTCATCATTTAATTCCACTGAGAGGTCTTATATGCTCTCCCTTACACACACATACACGGAAACATTGAGTCTACGGACAGTAACAGACTCAACACATCTGGTTTATATAGTGTCCTTTACAGTGGCCCATCTTTTGTGTAGTGACAAATAGCAATTGTGTTGCATATCCAATAAGACAAGTACAGCATTTCCATTCCGTTCTGCACTTTCTTCCTGTCGCATTCCCTGTCTTTGCTTTCTTACTGATGGGCTCCTTTGTCTCTGGAATTAAATTAATGTTTGAAATTTTGGTAATTTTTTTTTTACTTTGGTAAAAAGTAAAATATTTATTGATTTATTAATTGATTTATTTTGAAAGAAATAATACTTTCATTTAACAAAGATGCATTAAATAGATCAAAGGAAAAAGTAAACTTATTTATAATGTTAGATTTTTCTCTCTTTTTTTTCAAATAAATGCTGTTTATGCTTTTAAACTTTCCATTCATTCAAAAAGTCCTGAAAAAAAAATGTATCATTTTCCACAAAAATACAAAGCAGCACAACTGTTATAATAGACATTAGGTAGGATCATGTGACACTGAAGACTGGAGTAATGATGCTGAAAATTCAGCTTTGCAATACATGAGTAAACTTTAAAAGAAATTAAATTAAAAGGTAATTTTTAATTGTAATATTATTTCAAAATTTTCACTGTTTTTATGGTATTTTTGAAAACATTATTTCAAAAACATTAATAAATCTTACTGACCACAAATATTTAAACATTCACATTTCAGTAGTTTTATTCTTAAAAGTTTAATTGGTGTTTAACTAAGACTGCTGGCATATTATTCTGAATATTATTAATTTACACTGGCACATACTTTGGCATTACCAAACTAACTATGAATACTATGTGAGTGGATTTGAAGAAATATGCTTTTGGAGACAGGAGCAGCATCAAAATTAACATAAATTAATGTAAAAACAAAAAGCCATATGACCTGCATTTTTCTGTTCTCTGCAAGGTGTTGTCACAGCCCTTAATTAATGAATTAAGATTAAATTAATGTGCAGAAATACTACGTTACTGGGCTGATCACATGTACACATAAATATTTCCTTTTGAATATTACACCTCTTTAACTGAACAAAGTCACCACATTAAGATTACATGTTTTCTCTGTTTTTTGTCTTCTCTCTTTGTAGCCCATAAGGAATCATAATCCCTGGATGCTTCTGTACTTCATCTCCTTCCTGCTGATCGTCAGCTTCTTCGTGCTGAACATGTTTGTAGGTGTGGTGGTCGAGAACTTCCACAAGTGTAGACAAGACCAAGAGGAAGAGGAGGCCAGACTGAGAGAGGAGAAGAGACAGAAGCGCATGGAGAAGAAACGCAGGAGTAAGCGTGTGTTTGTTGTACGTGCGCACAGAGTGTCATAATAAAAAGAAGTTTTTTTTTTTTTTTTGATGGAAGAATTATTAAGAAAATGGTTTTTTTTGGGCCCTTTTTTGCCACTTTAATGTTCAGAGGAGCAGAGGGCCAAGAAATATTTTGTGGCATGTCACTGCAGGTTAGGATAAAACTGGCATGGAACAGATTGGTTTTATTGCTTGTAACTTTATTGCATCACACATGGTTAGCACAGTAAAGTTTAATTGCTGTCATGTGTATTTAGTTTGAGAAATGGACAATTAGTAGTGATTTCCACAGTCGCGTTCTTCAAAAGCCCTTTGACTTTGTTTGACTTCAAAACCACATAACCAAAATTTAATTAGACAGGAGGCACATAATTATAAGTTAGAGTAAAACCATTTACTCTTGCCTCAAATCTCACTTTAATCCTGTGCTTTGGATATAATTAACAATAACCTTTCTTTAGAAGTACTAGTGTCAGGTAACATACTGTAGATATACTGTAAATACACGAGTGGGGATTAAACAATAGGTAGAATTATATATTTCATAGGGCTGAGTTTTGCTACAAATTTCATGATTCGATTTCCGATTCGATTATTTTAGATATACATCAGGTATAGGGCATGCCAAATTTTTTCAAGGAAAAAAAGTCTCTCAACTAATGCTGTAAAATATACATGAGAGTCAGTCAAATGAACTGATTTTTATTTACACTGCTTAAATTACACTCAGTGAAGTTTTCATAATAATTAAGTTACGATTAGGTAAATATATTTCTACTCCAATTCATTCACTTTTTTTTTTTAAATAGAAACATTTTAATGGTGGCTGTCATAAAAACTTAATGGATTTATTTTAACATAAATGAAAAATTGAAAAACAGAAAAAAATGATAATGAATATGTTCTACAGTGCACATACATATTTAGAAAAATTCTCCTCTCTAGTGTTCAATTTCTAGCTGACTGAGTTTATGGTCACAGAATATGTTTTTTGTGACATAGTTTACAAGCTTGAGCTTGACTGAGCAATTACATGAGATAGGATACAGATTACGGTAAGATGTACTCTTTCTTTTAACATATCTTCAGACATTCATTCTTGTTTATGAACTGAGGCACTACAGTGATCTGTCACTCCACATTAAACAGCATCAAAACGGCATTTATTGTTTGAATATTGTAATAAAATAGACATCATTTTAAATCAGAGACTTTGTTTTATATCAAAAATAACAAAGTTATTTTTATACAATGTTCTGTTCATTAACTGAAAACAGACTAGACTAATCAATTCTTGGGATTTAAGAATCAATATCGTTTCGTGAAAATGAAAATCTATTAAAATCAAGAAATCCGTATTTTTTACCCAGCCCTAGTATTTCATGTAGTTTACATATTTAGGGGCCATGTTTATGGGTCAAAATATTGGGCTCTTTTGGGACAATAAGTAACTGTCTTAGCAACTTATTCATAACACTCGCAAATGCATAGCATCCCAGAATGCCCCATCCACCATGTGGCAAAATGCTAAAAGACACACACATCTTCCTAGCATCAAGGCGGTGAGTTTTACATAGGTAAGCAATATTCACAGTGCCGTAGTATATATATCACATACCATCAGTTTACCCTGGTACAGCCACAGTACTTTTTGTAAGAATACCTGAACTGGAAACTGAATTAGTTAGCTGTCTCAAGACATCACTTGCTCGCTCTCTCTCTCTCTATCTCAAATGCTCACAAAGCTTCTCTCAAAGACACCTTGAGCAGTCTTGAGCCATGATGGATGTGGGGGAATGCTTGGCTGGACATTAACAACGTCCCTCAGATGACTCGACTGTTTGCTAACTGTGACTACACACACACACACTCTGCTATGTTAGCAATATACTGGCCAGATAAAAACTGGGTCAGTGTGCTTGTGTTTGACAGAGACAACAAAGTAGCCTATACAGTAAACTTACAACACACATCCTGCCCTTGAGTTATTTTAAACGAAACCTTGCAAATCTTGTGAATATTAGCATGTATCCAATTCAAAGCTGCATACCAAAACTAACATTTTTAAACCTAAAATGTTGGCTGAGGATGTTCACAGCATCCTGTGATGCAAGATGAGTGTGTGTGTGTGTACGTGAATATACCCTAATGAAGTGGTTCTATTGTTTTCTGTGTGTTTTTGTCTTTCAGAGGCGCTGCAGAGGCCGTACTATGCAGACTACTCTCCAACACGCCTCTATATTCACACACTCTGCACTAGCCATTATCTGGACCTCTTCATCACCATCATCATCGCCATTAATGTGCTCACGATGTCAATGGAGCACTACAGACAACCCAAGGTTTGGTGTATTACACAAACACACACACACACACACAGACAGACATCACTTCTGCAGGGGCAATGATACTATTAATAAGTTAACAAAAAACTGTTTGAAAAAATGATATCAGAATTTTAGCATTGCATTTTTTAAATTAACAAAAAATGGCACACCAGTGTGCTACTATACTACTGTGATAGACACTATTCTATCTTATAATAGACTACATTCATTAATTAATATTTAAAATTATTTTTTATTTTTTTTATATTTTATTTTAATTTTAGTAAAATTGTTAGTAATATTTGTCTTTATTCATTCAATACTATATATATATATATATAATATATATATATATATATATATATATATATATATATGAACAAATCTAGTCAGTACAGATTTATGCATCAGAAACTGTTTGGATCATGAAAAGTGGGAGTTACATAACTTGTGATGTTAACTGATAGGAAAGTTACTACTGAATGATTTTTGATGAAAGATTTTTACAGACATATTTTTTACTACAGTATATGACTGATGCACCATTTATTATAAGACCAGCATCATATAAATAAGTTGTCAGTTTTACATTTCTGTTGAATTCAAGTTTAATATTCTATGTGTCTGACTATGTGTATCTGTGTTTCTCAGTATCTGGATGAAGGTCTGAAGTACTGTAATTATTTCTTCACGCTGGTTTTTGTGATCGAGGCTGCACTGAAATTGGTTGCCTTTGGGTTTAGGAGGTTTTTCAAAGAGAGGTAAGGCTCCGTCATGTGGACACTGTGCAGAAATACAGTATATATTCTAGACATTAATTTCACTAGTTGGTAGTGTTCTTAAATTGACATTTCAGCATGGATCTGTTCTCATGGATTTCACGAAATAAGAAGAAAACAACTGTAATCAGTTTTGTTTCACTTTAAAGGTAGTTTAAATGCATTAATATAAACTACTGTTCAAAAGTTTAGGTATTTTTTTATGTTTTGAAAGAAGATTTTTATGATCAGCAAGGCCTAATTTATTTGATTATTTGAAAATACAACACAAAAATAAAAATAGTGATACATTTTTTCAGTATTCTTTGATTAATAGTTTTTATGACAGCATTTTTTTTAATGTAATTTTTTGTAACAATATACATGTCTGTTGTCATGTTTTATCAGTTTAATGCATTTTTGCTGAATTAACATATTTATTAAAAAAAATATATATCTTTCACCCAGTAAAGACTTTTACATGCTTTTAATGAATGTGTATCTTTATATGTGATTTATTACAAATAAATACAGGGACAATTTTCACTCATCATAAAAAATATATGTGAATGTTCTTTTACATTATTAACAACTTTTGTGTTAAAGTGAGTCTGTGAGGACAGAGGGTGTCTGTGATGAGTGCGTCTTGTTTCAAAACTGCATCTTGAGCCTCACTGTTTCTCCAAACCTTACTATAAAAAAAATGATTGTTACACAAATATTTCAAATGCGTCAGTCTTTGATTGAAATCCTGTCACTCTGTCAGCATTGCATGTCATGCACACGCAAATACCTGCGACCCATGTTCCAAAATGGTATCAACTCACTGTTTGAAGTGCCTATCATAAAGAAAGGTCACATGGTGTCATGAATAATAATGAGACATAAGATAAGGCCATGCAGACTCATGAATAATTATGAGACACCATTGTGACACATACTGTGACGTTGAGACAGAGAAAAATAGCCCAAAAAGTCTATAAATGAATAACTTTCCTCTTTATGAATTAAAAATACAGGATTATCTTCCACTGTCTTTCATTCGTGTTCCAGAAGAAAGACAGTATTAAAGAAAGACCTTTCCTCTGACAGTCTCTAATGGTCAAGTTTATCTCTTTTCAAGAATATGAAATGGTTTCACAGGACCTTGGCTTTATCTCATTGTTTTTTTATTTTGTCAGGTGGAATCAGTTAGACTTGGCAATTGTTCTTCTCTCCATCATGGGCATCACACTAGAGGAAATTGACCTGAATGCCTCACTACCCATCAACCCAACCATCATACGCATAATGAGGGTGCTGCGCATCGCCAGAGGTACCAAATACATGAAGACAGACACACACACCAGCCGTGACAAGTGAGAAATAAAACAGGGTCTTATAAGATGTGCCAAAGAGAAGAGACATTTCCAGGAAATTTAAAAAATGTTTTATTTACACTACCATTTAAAAGTTTGGGGTCAGTAAAATTCTTTCCAGTACAAAAGTAAGATATCCCCTACTGTTTGGGTTTGTGGCAAGTAATGTCTAAATGATTAAAAGTGGAATGAAATGTGATATTAAATTCCCTTTCAGTGTTGAAGCTGCTGAAGATGGCCACAGGAATGAGATCTCTTCTGGATACAGTAGTTCAAGCTTTACCGCAGGTCAGTGAGTTTATATGTCACATGCTATATTCATTGTTATTCACAGATTATGAGGTATGTTTATGTGGCTTTATTTTGGTGTTGCTCTGGTTCTCAGTCGGTAATCTGGGTCTGCTGTTTATGCTGCTGTTCTTCATCTATGCAGCACTGGGAGTCGAACTCTTTGGCAAGCTTGGTTGGTATACTTTTCATTTCCTGTTATTTTACACTACTGTTTAAAAAAGTTTGAAAAAAAGAATGTTTTTCAAAAAAAAGTCTCTTATTTTACCAAGGCTGAATTATCACAGTAAAAACTGTGATACTGTGAAATATTATTACTATTTATATAATTTATTCCTGTGATGGCAATTACTCCAGTCTTCAGTGTTACATGATCCTTGAAAAATATTCTAATATGCTGATTTGCCACTCAAGAAACATTTTCTATAACTGTCAGTGTTGAAAACAGTTGTGTTCCAAAAAATGACTTGAATAGAATTGAAAAGTTCAAAAGAACACCATTGGTTTGAATGTTTTTGTAACATTACAAATATAATTAAGTCTCGCTTTTAAACAACTGAATGCATCTCAGCCTAATAAAAGTATTAATTCAGTACAAAATATCTCATACACCCCAAACTTTGAACAGTAGTGCATATTGTTACATTAAACAAATTAACGTATATTTTGGATAAAGTATTAAAATGAATTGTTTTGAAATCAGAATGCACTGAGGATAACCCGTGTGAGGGATTGAGCAGACATGCTACATTTCAGAACTTTGGCATGGCGTTCCTCACTCTGTTCCGCATTTCCACCGGAGACAACTGGAATGGAATCATGAAGGTATTTTGCAACCCATGAAACTATTCATGCATGTCATAAATACCTGTTTATGGAATGCTGATATTTAATGCTAGCTCTTAATTAGACTTCAGCTCACCCTCATGTCATTCAAGATGTTTAAGAGTGAGGCTATTAGCTGTCAAAAAGATTATTTGTTTCCCACATACAGTAAATGATCAACTTGACAGAACTCACAATTTCTTTGTTTCTGTTTAGGACACCCTGCGGGAATGTAAAAATGACAGGTGTCTGAGTTACCTGCCACTTTTGTCGCCTCTGTACTTTGTGACATTCGTGCTAATGGCACAGTTTGTGCTGGTGAATGTTGTGGTGGCTGTGCTCATGAAACATTTAGAGGAGAGTAACAAAGATGCTCGTGAAGATGCAGAGATGGAGGCGGAGTTGAAGGAAGAGCTTCATGGCATTCGTACACAAAGCACCACCTCTGTGGGCGGAGCCATCGGGCTTGAGGGTACAGCTGTTAAAATGGAGACTCTCTCACATGAACAGGTCAGTTCTGTACATTCTTTTATAATTCTTCTACACATAAAGACACTGTATTCTTGAAAATATTATACCAAGGAACCCCCTCCCCATATATTTAATAGATATTATCTAAATGTATTTTAGCAATGTTTACGATTGGAGGAAAAAAATCTGAAGGTTTACTGTATTTAAAAACTCTTTGGTGAAATTGGTTAGAAAAGGCTAAATGGTCTTAAAATATAGCCTCACATTTGATCTTCACGGTCAAAAATGAATAACCTAGGAAATGGAATTTACGAAAACAACAGAGAATCTTTTGAGGGTGCAATCTACAAATCAGCCACAACAAAATAGTCTTTGATAGTTTTTAATATATATGGCAGAAAATGCTTTTATAATCCACTAGGGAATGCACAGCTCGTATGGTTACACTATGGTATTAAATATGATTTTCTTGATTTCTCCCAACGCATGCAACTAATCTGCCTTCCATTCACTGAATTTAAAATGTTTATTTTTTTTTTTTGCAGAAATATCCCTTTTAAATAACTTTTTGAAAATAATAAATATTTTAAATATTTTTTTCTTTATTTGCATTATTTTAAATAAAAAAAAACTAATGCATAATTTAGAGGTCAATATTCTAGTCTAGTACCATGAAATCCCCTTAAAATACAAAATGTTAAATAATAAATATCATTGAAACAAAATAAATAATATTCATTTAATACCAAAGGGTTAAAATAAATGTGTAGTTAAGGTTTAAAATCAACATGTGCAATTTTAAAGTGGTCCAGTCCAATTTTTTTTTTTTTGGAGTACAGGACAGATTGTGTATTATATTAAATAAAAAAATATTATATTGAATATGTTATTTAAATAATAATAATAACAATATTTTTGCAGGTTTTTAATATGGATATGCAGGGAAAAACATAACTGTTAAAGCACATAATATTGATTTGTTGTATTCACAGGGCCAAGACACCAATTACGGCAACTTCCTTACAGTTAGTAGGCCGTCTTTATCACGGATGCTGTCCTTACCTAACGACAGTTACATGCTCTATCCTGTAAAGCCTGTATATGGGTCCATTCAAGAGAGAGTCTCCAAACAGGACTCCACATTACCAGGTGACAAAACCAAACCAGTTTCTTATTGGTGGTGGTGGAAGTGGTGAGGAGAGAGAATATGACAAAAGCTGTTTGTGTATTCTTCAGGCTCCTCTCCCTCACTCGGCACCCAGCTCTGTGAAGATAGTGCCGTAATGCAGGTTCCAGGAACTGCATCTCAGACAAACCTGGCTGCCGTTCCTGCTCCCCATCCTCTAAATCAAAGAGCAAGATCTAGCAATGTGTTCTTAGGAGTGCTGAGGAGGGTGGTGCTGCGGCTCTCATCCTCATGACTGTTTTATTTTTGGTATAACAATAGATTCAATGAAAAAGACAATTACATAAAATGCATTTCTTTGTCACTAATGATATGCAAAAATTGTTACACAGATCATGTAAACATTTGTACAAATGTCAGATGTTCTTGCTTCCATTGTATCCTTCTCAAATAATGCTGAGAACATGATCATCAGATATTACACAGATTTGTTAAGTTTATGCTGCTGTCAACAAAAAAAACAGTCATCTGTCTATCTATCTTTTAACTTAAAATTTATGTACATTTACATTTATATAAATTATTATTTAAAGTGTTATAATTACTTAATCTATTAATGCATATATACATATATATATATATATATATATATATATATATATATATATATATATACATATATAAGTAATTATGATTAAATTTATTACATTTGCAGTACATCTATGTATTGTATAAAATGTTGTTATTATTATTATCTAAATTAATACAAAATAATATGATAGTCATTTTGTTTACATTTGCATTAAATCTGTTTCAAATATTTAATCTATAAAGTATGTATAAATTATAAAATACAAAATATAAAAAAATTAATTATTAAACATTTTATAAAAAATAAATATATATATAATTTCAATATTTGATGCAAATATATCATGATTGATTTAATATATATTTTAATCTATAATATATCTATAATCTATAATCATTTTGTATTACATTAGGTATTAGGTTTAATTTATTTTAAATAAAATAATAAAATCTATTTCATTATGTTAGAAATAGCAATAAAGTATTCAAGATTGTCGTGTAATTGACAGAACATGTGTTTTTACCTGCAGCAAGCAATAAAGAGCGACTCCATTGATTCCACAAACGCTGACTCCAGAGACACCTTACACATCCCGAGCAAACCCTGCTCCAGTGATAATCTTCATCTTAAAGTACCCAGCATTCCCCTCACCGGTGGATCCGCCCCATGTTCACCCCAGGCCTCACCTCCCCCTCCCCTCCGCAACAGGACAGCGAGCGTACGAACAAACAGACACATGTACAGCCAGCGCAGCATCCCCTGCCGACAAGCCGCGTACGAGATACAATCTAGAAAACCTCTAGAAATAATACACACACATGCACAAACCAAACAGGATTCGCATGAGGTGGTCCAACTCAACACGAACGTTCCCCAAAGAAGAGCTTCTCAGCGTGTGGCACGCAACCATAACTTGTCCCCTTATGAACCACCCTTCTGTTCTGAAGCCCAGTCTCAAGACTCATTACACGGTGGGGCATCCCGCCAGCCGGGCACCAGCACTCAATGTCTACGGAAGTACAACAGTATGGAAAATAATGGCTTCCTATCTCAACTCCACATCCCTCGGCGTCACTCGACGCATGGAGAAGAGTTACTGCTTCAGCAGCAGCCACCTGGACCTTCTCAAATGCCCAAGAAGGAGAAAATGAGCCCGCCCTGTATCTCCATCGACCCTCCCACCGATGCAGAGTTTCCGTCTCCAGCGGTCAGTCAGGAGCACAGCACAGTTCTAAGACGGCGAACACCGTCCTTCGACTCCGCATTACCACGGGAGTCCATAGATCTTCCTGACCTGCAGGATGAACCTCTTTTGCCAAGTCGTTTGCCCCTCCCACAATTCTCTTTTGACCAATCGGATGTAAGTTCGCTTAGCAGCCTGTCGGAACTGCTTTCGGATAGTGACCAGTCAACGCACTCCTTCCCTTCCGAGGCGCGTTCGGGGGTGGTGGGAGACGCAGCTCAGAGTCCACTCAGGAAGAAGGTATTGGTCAGAATGGCCAGCACTAGGGATCCAGGAAATGAGGATTCGTTTGCCTAAGCAACTGCGCAGGAAGCCACTCACGCATTCCGCCTCTTCACAAAGCATTTTAATAACAGTTAGAGGCGGTGTTGGCAAAAGTATGCAAATGTGTTTCTGATGGAACTGATGTTTTTTTGCCTGATCATATTGATTAGGGAACTTTTATTAGTGTTCATCACACACACGGATGTTGTGACGTTTTATGTGAGTTCATATGAACATCCATCACAGAAACTTGTTGCATCATGGCATGACCATGCAATTTTAACCCTCATATTTTGTTTGGGGTCTGAAAGGTTGATAGTTTTATAACTCAAAAAGTGTCATTTAAAGTTATCCTGTAAAGCCTGACAAATGAAAAAAAAAGTTTACTGAACCTTTAGACAAAATACATATATATATAAAAAAGTTATTGCATATATTTTTGTTAAGATTATTTGAGGGGGCACAGTTGCTTCAGTCCAGTAAATTTATAAGATATATATAGATATATATATATGACAATTATTTTTAAGTTTAATTATATCAGTAAAGATTTTACAACAAAAAGACACATGAACCACATCCTGAAGCAGGAAGCATTGATGGATTGTTTTTGTTTTTAAATTTTGACACAAACTGTGATCCAGCATTTGTGCAACAGACATGAATGACACCACAAATCATGCAGAAGTGTAGTTTTGCTTTTTAAAAGATTAGATTTCCTTCTTGTGCTGGCAAAAAATAACACAATATGTCTTGAGAAATTATAAAAATCTAGTTTATTTTAATTTTTTATATGTATGTATTATTATTATTATTATTATTATTATTATTATTATTATTATTATTATTATTATTATTAATCATACTGGCCCCAAACAGAAACAACATTATTATATTGTATAATAATTAACTGACATGTGCATGCCAAATTTGTGGTAAATCAGAGGGTTAAACTTCAGTAATATCTGTTTTGATTCAGTCTGAGGAACAGAATAAAATAGAGTTGAAATGAGCTATTATCATGAGTTATTATTAGTAAGTCAATCTCAACAGAACATGAGGGTTAAATGGCAGCACTATATTTGTCATCTTCAAGCAAACCCTTACGTCACATAATTAATTAACTTTAAAGTCATGCCCTAACTGTAACACCCTATTGTCTTACAGAGTATATGACACACAGATATATTTTAGCTGAAACATGTGCATGTTTCATAATGCAGATTGTGTAGCTGAAGAAATGAGATGATTATTGTATATATGTGTGGCATGTGATATTTTTGTAAAGGGTCAGATTTTTACATGTTGTTGGCCTTCAGGAAGAATCGTGTTAAAGGAATGTTCCGGGTTTAAGTTCTACATCTGTGCTGCAGATTAAAATGCCCCTATTATGGATTTTGGAAAATTATCTTTCAGTGAGTGAAAACATCCTGCAAAGTTTTAAATCTGAAAGTGCACCGTGTATAAAGTTATTGTCACTCAAAAGAAAGAGTCGACTCTGAATCACTGAAACGAGTCGTTTTTAAAACGAATCCCAGGCCGTTTCATGTTGATGTCAACATGAAACATTAGCATATTGCCCGCCCACTTGTTGGTATTTTCGAGTTGGTCTGAATGAAAATGCTGTTTCATTCTTTGCCACTAGGTGCCATTTTTAGAGTGGTAAAAAATAGCGGTTTCCCCGGTAACCCTGTACATGTAGAAGAAGTGAGCTCTGCGATCGCTGATTTTTCTTTATTTGGAGTTAGTGGTGTGGTGCAGTAACAGCAGATTAGCATCACGTAAAGAAGGGTTTGGAAAAATTAATCATTGAGTACCAACGTTTGGGAGTCGTTGAGCAGGTAAGGGAAAAATAAATGCATATTAAAAGACAATGAAAGTGTTTTTTGACCTTGCATGCATGTCAACCTGTTGTTGGGGACTCCCAAAACTAAAATATGAACCTTTCATTACCCATAATAGGGGCACTTCAATTCAGAAAATCATTTTGATTTGTTCCTCAGTTTGTGTGTACAGTGATGCAGTGAAAGTCTATGCGGAAAAGCATTGCAGCAGGATAACAAAGACACTGTTTTGAAACTATAGTCAAGAGTTTAGCATTGTGTCGACATGACACTAGTGTAATAACATTTCCTAATAACTCTGTCTATGCAAAGTTATAATCCAATTTATAGTTTCTACACTGAAACTGAAATATAATAACATTTAAATAGTATTTTCTTGTAAAATGTGCTCCAATTTTACAGTCTGTGGAGGACTTGGAGTGCCGCTTTAAAGCAAAATCAATAAATCAATCATTTATTCATTCAAAATAAAGATGTAAATTGACAAATAAATACATATTTAAAAGACGTTAATTTATCTTGTAATGTAGTTAAATATAATAATTAATAACACGTGCAAAGATACCAGTAGGTAGCGACCAGAAATTCATCTTGTACAGAAATAACTTTTTCTTTAAACCCTCTGAAATATTTTCCTTTTGACTTTCATTGTAAGAGCATTACTGTAAACACGTCTTTATATAAATTTTAAGTGTTCTTTCTTTTGAACTGTATTTCACTGAGATGCTTCAAACTTTCAATCAGGATATTTATTTATGTATTTATTCCATGCCACAAGCATAGAGATTTCCAAAGAAATGAGCTAGCATGAATACTAACACTTATTTTGGTTTGACAACATTGGTGTTTTGGACCATCAAGGGATGAATTCAGTAATAATTAGCCCAAGAACATTTACATTTAGGCAAAGTTTTGAATAGCATTATCATTATTTCCTTTCTTGTCAGTGTTGCAGTATTTACAACAACATGACGCTTGTTTGTCAGTGTTGCAGTATTTACAACAACATGACGCTTGTTTAGTACCTGGGTTAATAACCTCAGATTAAGGACACTTTTAACACTAAGATTGATAAATTTCCCATTTAACATTAAGAAATCCCGAAAAAAACTGTATCAAGTTTTTCGTGCAGCAAATCAGCATATTAGAATGATTTTTGGAGAATCATGTGACACTGAAGACTGGAGTAATGATGAACAAAAAACAATGAAAAAAAAAGATTTAAATGTGTTTAGAGTGTTTTCAAGCACTGTAAAGATAGTGATTGATTGATTGATTGATTGATTGATTGATTGATTGATTGATTGATTGATTGCAGTTTACACATTCTCAAACTCATGCTAATACACATTATTATGTATTGGCATTATTATGCCTGGCATATCTTTAAAAAAATGTATTTAACAATTAACTAGAGTGTAATGGAGGAATTTGGGAAAACCAAGGGCTGCTAAATATAAATGAGTATTGCTGTATTGAGGTCAGGATATGTGTCATGTATGCAGTGTGAGATCCAGAATGCTGTTTGACTGCTTCGTGATGCTTTTGGGTGCATCTACAGACGAGAGCATCCATTGAGTATCAAGATACATTTTGTTGAAAAACTATGGACATTAAACGGTTAGAGACTGTTAACTACTTAAAAGATTTCTATTTGCTGCCAATGCTGTGTTTCCTGTAGACTGTAATCCATTGCCACTATGTGTGAAACTTTAAGAGACAGATCAGTGTGTAAACAGGGCCAAATGCCAATACTTTCCAATAATAGGGTACAAAATAGGGCTTGAAATAACTTCAGTAATAAAAGGAATAATATATATATTATATATATATATATATATATATATATAATATATATATATATATATATATATATATATATATATATATATTAATAATAAAATTATGTGTCAGTGAAAGGAGACGTTTTGCATAAATCTTTTATTTTATTTTTTTGGGACCTTAATAACAGGGTTGAATAAATGGTTGACGTTTGAAACTTTGCTATTGGCATGCTGTGAATTTTATGTTAATTAATAGTTTATTAAACATATTAATATCTCTTTGTCTGAAGAACATGACATTTTTATATTTTATATAGGTTTTTGTCATCCAGCTTATTCATATTGGTTTTTGAAACACAAACAATACTGTACCTTGTAATATATCCCAATGTATTTGAAATGATAAACAAGGACCGCACCAGAAAGCTTCTGTGTGTTGACCTGGTAATAATAGCATGTATATCAACCCAACTGTATCTTGCCCTAATTTTTGTTGTTTTTTCGTATGGCATAATAAAGCACACTACCATAAGGGACACACTGTATTATAAATCTAGTTGCAAATTCAAGAATAGCTACATACCTGTAAACGTTTTATAGCTTCAGATTTCTTTTCAAGGGCTTTTTATGGCATTTAGGTTTATGGAAACATGAAAGTCTGCTTATTAAACTGGATTGATTGAAATGATTTAAGAGGAAAGCCGTCTTTTGATGCTTAAACCTAAAGTATTGTCTCAGAGATTTTTTTTTTTTTCACTCATACACAGCAAAGGCTTCACCAAACATTGTATTATCAAAAATGGGCAATGTTTGTATTATTATTTTATCTTTTGTAACAAAAACTGTTATTTTAGTATCATTTTTATTTTAGCTTTTAAGATTTCAGTTTTAACCAAAACTATATTATTTTTATAATGAATATTATTATTAGTATTTATTCATATTTTTAATTAGTTTTTATTTTTATATTTTCAGTTTTTATTTAAGTAATTTTGATTGACTTTTGTTATTTTCATTCATTTTATATTTCTATATAATATAGCATTCATTTATTTGCATTTCAGTTATAGTTTGTGATTTTAGTTCTTAAAATTACATCAAATTAAAAGTTTTTCATGTAATATTGCTATCTTCTTTCAGCTTTATTTCAATTTGTGATATATATATATATATATATATATATATATATATATATATATATATATATATATATATATATATATATATGAAAGAATTTTATTGTTATATAACAGCACTTTATTCCAACAACAATTTTATTGTTATATAACGGCAGTTTTTCACCTTCTCTCGGAATTATTAAAGTGACAGTTCACCCAAAAATGAAAATTCTGTCTTATTTACTCACCATCATGTTATTCCAAAACTGCATGCTGTTATTATATTTTTTCTGTAGAATAGAGTTTTGTCATTTTGGAATCCCAACACAGGAAATGGCATCATCCAGTGGTCTGCTTCACTGTACTGAATCATCTTTATTCAGGACCTCATGGTACTGTATATGTCATCTTAAAGACTTTAATAACCACTGTAACTTCTTCCATTAACAAAATATAACAATTACATCTCTGCTTCAGTGGGCATTTGTGGCATTTTACCATATCATGCAATTAGATGGAAGTAGAGCAAGCACACGCATTCCCACCCACACTCACACACACACACATATGCACAAGTATGCTTGTTAAAGTAAACAATCTGTTCCAGTAATCTCGGTTATCTCATCCGGAATGTCTCTGACTGCTACTAGAGTCCATCAGCAAACACACACACACTCATTTGCTCAATCTCTTCACCATTTCTCATTATTTCTCTCTCTTAATAGTGGCGTACTGTAAGTACTTATAAACACATTTGCTAATTCTCTCTCAACGAAAAACAGATTTTGATACAAATTACGTGGACAGAACTGATTTAACTGCACTAGATGTTGACTGATGTATCGTTTGGTACTTCTGTCAATCAGCTGTGCCAAGACATCATTTGATAATCAGAAACACAAAAATAATAAATAATAATAATAAATCCTTTTGTTATACTTAAAAGTGCACCAAGTAACTTTTGCAAATTGGTAAAAGGTTTTACCCTGAAAGAAACGAATAGTACTTTTGTAAAATATGTTGTAAATTTTAGATATGAAATATGACTCCACTCATATTAGTGGTCTAAAACTCCTGTTTTTTTAAGTTTTAGTTTTTCAAGTTTAAGCTTTTCATGTAAGATTTATATATTTTTTAAATTGATTTTAATTAATGAAACTGGCAAAAAAAAAAAAAAAAAAACAGTCATCAAAAAACAGTCATTTTGATTAGACATTTTTTTTATTTATTAGAATTATTGTTGTTATATTAAATTTTGTGATTTATTTAGTAAGCAAAAACTGTTTATTTTAAATAATGCAAGAGCCAGTACTTAGTGCACCTTTAATTATTTTTTCATTTATTTAATTAAACAATAATTACTAAATAAATAGTGCATGGTGATTTTGACAATTATTTGTAGCCGAATGTAAAACATTTGGGTAGGCAATCACAATCAACCCAAAACATCCATCTTTGCTCAGGTTAAAGTGAGACTATACATTATCAGACTGTATTATAGTGCAGACTACAGAAGGAGAGCATCATCCCCTCACCACCTCATTACTAAAACGTGATATGATACGATACATTTAGCTAACATTGACGGCAGTCTATATTCTGTCCTTTAGCGCTGCTATATTCCTTGCCTTCTGATTGGTTGTGGATTAAAATGCAGGCGGGATCTTGTATCCAGGGGGGCAGGTCTCCACGGTTTCGATGAGCGGCGGACTCTGGTAAGCATTGACGGGGATGGTGGTCTGACCGATGACGTCATTGGAGGGGTACGGCTGCTTGGGCGGATGGGCAGACATGTGCTCGGTGGTGAACAGTGTCATGTCAGTACCGAGCAGGAACCTCTGAACGGCGCACACCGTAAGGCCCGCCTAGTCAGGATAACCAGGATTATGCATATTAGTCTGATTAGCATGTTAGTGAGAAAGACAGTCATGCTTGTGAAGTATCAGCAAGAGTTTGTTGGAATGCTTGAGTTAACCAAGTTTCAGTGTAAACACACAAGAAGAATATTTTTGACTCTACTTGATCTAGAAGTATAAGTTCATTCTTATAATTGTGACGGAAAAAGTGACTCTAATCAGAGTACGCAATATATGTAATGTTATGTGAATGCCTGTGTTTGCGTCTGGTGTCTATTTTTACCCAGGACATGTTTTTATGGAGTTTTTGTAAAGTATAAATTGAAAATTACATCATCTACTCTGACTAAATATATATTGCTTTCAATAAAAAAAAACACACTTACAAGCGTCCCACAGGTGGGACGGTGACAGTTAAGGGGTTAATGCAAAATATTTTTTGCATTCTTTCAGCTTTATAGCAATCATAATGTGTTAAGTAGATGATATAGTATTTCTGAGTGCACATTTACACTATTGTTCAAAATTTTGGGGTCAGTAAGATTTTTTAATGTTTTTGAAAAAGTATCTTATGCTCACATTTATTGGATAAAAAATACAATAAAAGTTGTTAAATTGACAGTATAGATTTACACTATTGTTCAAACATTTTTAACTGTAACAATTTTGTAAAAACGCTACAAAAAAAAAGTGTTAATAGTTTAACAGTAAGTTCCTGTACTATATACAGGGAAAACAAAACTGTAAAAGATCTAACCAGACATTTTCATGTAATTTTACAGTAAAATGTGATTTAATTTACAGTTTTTAGAAATAAAAAAGAACAAATAAATGTATAATTTACAGTCAAAAAACTGTAAAACTGATATTCCCCAGAATTCCCTGTGTGACGCGCTCCACCATTTGAAAGTATTTTGTTTAAATAATCAAGTTTTTAAAATTTTTGATTTTTTGTTATCAGTTGTACATTTGGGCTTTATGTTACAATCTTCTGCTGTTTAATGAAAGTTTATTGAATTGTTTAAAGTATCGTGTGTCACCATGATGGTG
The DNA here is from genome assembly GCF_018340385.1 of Cyprinus carpio. Classification (NCBI taxonomy): domain Eukaryota; kingdom Metazoa; phylum Chordata; class Actinopteri; order Cypriniformes; family Cyprinidae; genus Cyprinus; species Cyprinus carpio. Next base: position 19,511,793 of record NC_056597.1, on the reverse strand, counting down.
TTTTTGTGTTTGCACAGAATGACTTTTGCACCTTCTATATATATAATATAAACTTCTGCTTGTGGCGAAGCTGATTGTGATGAACTTCGATTCTTCATGTGGCTTTCCTCTTTTACCACCTGCATTATTATGGTGGTTGTCAGTATGTTAAAGGTACAAAGACAGATTTTAATAGCAGTGTGCGTTGTTGAATTTACTGGTTTACATTAAATTTTCTTGTTTGTAAATAACAGTTTTATACTGTAAAATTTACAGTTTTTGGCCGTAATTGTGTTTACCAGATTTTTTCTGTATTTTTTACAAAAGTATTCTGGCAACCACAGCTGCCAAAATTATTTTGTCAAAAAACTACAGACGTTTTTTTTTTTTTAAAGTATCTTATGCTCACATTTATTGGATAAAAAATACAATAAAAGTTGTTAAATTGACAGTATAGTTGTGAAAAAAAAAATCATTGTCTTTTATTTAGCATTACTCCAGTCTGCAGTGTCACATGACCCTTCAAAAATCATTGTGCTGCTTAATATTTTGTGGAAACTGTAATAAACTCTTGCTGACCTCAACATTTTAAACAGTAGTGTATATTTAAATAAAAAAATAAAAAATTATTGAAAGCAAATTCTATCAAAAATTAACACTTAATTTATGCTATATTACTTAAAATCACTTTTTAACATTGACCACTTCTAACAATTGGCAAATTGGGCACAGTTATTATTTGAGAAAATCTTAAAATATTGGCTGGTTAATTGTGATGGCAGATAGAATATAGTATATGTATACATATATAGTTTACAGTAGGTTAATATCTATAAAGCTAGGCTTCATAATAACCAGCAATAACAAATATCCAATTATATAAAATCTTTAGAAATACTTGTTTTATCAACATTTATGACACATTGTTCTTGTGCTTCTAAACTAAAAGAGATTTATAATGTTTATTATAAAAGCCTCTGTTTATCCTCCATAAAGGCAGTGTTCTTAACCCTGTGCACTGCTAGCAGACATAGATAAGCCTGAAGCACAAACACCAATGCTGGCGGTCAAATATGAAAGTAACTGTGATGGTGTACTGTATGTATAAGATGGACTGTCTTACCCAGGTAAGGATGGAGAAGAAAGAAAAGGCGATAGCTGCTCGTGCTGCGTCTGACGCCTGCTCCAGCGGCAGCTCCTTAGGGGAAGTATGACTCCACTGATTCGCCAAAAAGCAGAATCCTACAAACCAAAGGAACGTCCAGAATCCTAAAGAGAGGAGATTGGAAAATTTGTAAAATAAAAAATATATATATATATATAAATATATATATATATATATATATATATATATACTGTATATATATATATATATATATATAATATATATATATATATATATATATATATATATATTATTGGTTTATTTTTTCCAAGTACACTACATTTTATTATCATACAAACATATTGACAATTTCAGCGATTGGGTCTATAGAACAAATCAGAATTGTTATAGTTAACTAAAACTAAAACCTTTTATACTAAACTAACATTAAATATATATACTATACTATATACTAAAGCTAAAATCTTATATAGCATATTCGTAACATATTTGTTGAACAATTATTACTTCATTATTATTAAAATAAAGGCTGACTGCAATCAAATAAAATATATATATATTTTTTTTTTAAGTCAGTTATTAAGTTTTTTGCCAAGGCAGCATTTCTCATTTTTTTTTTGAAGCCATTGATGTACTTTGATTTTTTTATATTTAATTAAATTGTAATAATAAAAAACTATGTAGACATAAAAATAAATCTAATAAAATGAAATGAGTTACTGAAAATGTAACTAAAATTAAAACGAAAATGGAAAATATAAGAATAAATACTAATTTAAAATATTAACAAAAACTATTATAGTATCTCAATTATACTACAATAACACTGAAAAAATGCATCTTCCCAGTCAGTTTATAATTGCCATGACAGCCCTTTGTAAAAATGTAATAAAAATATATATAATTAAATAAATAAAATGAAAAAAAAAAATTTTCAGATTAACTTTTGAATGGAATGCACATGTAAATGAAAATCACTGACTGGATGTCATTGTGACTGCATCAGAATAAACTAATTATCATCATTCACAAAATAACAATGGTTGAATATTTTTACCTGAACACACCATCTCCAACAGCACTGCTCTCTTTCTATTTTTAACACTGCTGATCTGGGGGAAGTAGACGTCCATGGCCAGGAAGAAGACGCAGGCTAAGAAAGCCACAATTCCTATAGTGATGCCGTAGTTACAGGCGTCTGCGTTCTTATTAAAGACACAGTGCAGGCGCTCACTGCCCATATTCACATAGCCCTCATTTATTATAGAAGCAAAGACCACCATGGAGAAGATCTGGAGAGATTCAGTGAAAAAAACACATGAGTCACAGCAATAAGCATATAAACTTCATCCCTGGTCGGTGTTAAATTAATAAAACCCCTTAAATTATTTGCATGCTCAGAAGGCGTCTAAGTGAAGCTTTTCTTTTCTTATTTCATGCATGCTAAATGGAAGTGACACATCATTGTTTTGCTGATGCCCAGTTATGCATTTACCAGGAAAGAATTTTATTTACACCTTAGGGAGAAAATGTGGCTAATTCACACTTATGCAACAGATCAAGCACAACCACACGGTCCACACCCACTCAAACAGACAAGAGATCACCAAAAAAGTGCACATATTGTGTAGTGTAGTGTTTCCTTGAGTAACAGTAAGAGAAAATCAGTAGCAATGCTTAGTTATTGTGGTGCCATGTGCTATTTTTAACAATGAAACCCCATAAACTGACGCATACATCACATCACACAGTCGTCATAGAAACAGTTACAGCTGCTTTTGTTAATGGCTGACTAGATAAAACATTGTGTTAAAGGAAGACGTGCCTCTAAACATGCCTCAAAGCTCTACATCTGACCCTCTTTTGTTGGCGTGACGTAATGTACTCAGGTTGACGTCAGTCATAAAATAATATACCTTGAATAAATCAGTTAAGTACAAAACATTTTAAAGTGTTTGGAGGTTTTTTAAAAGTCAAAACACAAATTTCCATCGCCCTTAGCCACAGATCTGGTAATTGGTGTGCATTTATGAACATATCAATCATCCGTGAAGTTAATACCGTAAGTTCATTTATAGTTCAAGCTCACTTTGTCATTTCTGAGAAAGACCATCGGCTTTGAAAGTTTTAAAACAGTACAGTATTGTTATTATCCTACTGTAAAAGAATATTATTTTTGAATATTTCAGATTGGTATTTTGTTTTTATTTTTGTTTATTTTGTTTTTAAAAAATAGTATATTTTTTTAGGATATATTTTTTTTGTTTCCACTTGGTGTTCCAAATGGTCTTTTCTCATTATAATGCTGACTTTATGACATTTAAGTTTTAATTTTTAATTTATTTATTTTTATTGTAATGCACAAATGAAGCAAGGGTTGTAACACCAGTGACGACAACAACAGACACATCCGCAAAAAGTACTACTGATCAGACTAAAATCAATATATTATACACCAATGGCATGCAAATAAACCAAGTGTTTATTAAATAAGCCATGCCAAGTGTGTCAATGTTAATTAAATATCTATTATTATTATTATTATTTAAGTCATGTATTCATCACCATATTTTAAGAATGACCCAAACATTGCAACCAGTGGCACTACAGCAGTTTTAAATCTGCGCTACCACAGCAACATCTGACGTGCGTCCACCTAAAGAAGACAGCATCCTATAACACCCAATCATTACATTAAATGATTACAATGAAATGCTAAGCAATGAAAATATACAAAAATAAATAAAAATAAAACGTGTGGTGGAAAATCACCGTTGTTAAAATAATCGCTTAACCGTTAAAAGGGAAACAGTAATGGCAATACATCATTCTGTCAGTCATATTTCATAGAAGACTGCTGTTCTTACCCATGCCAAGACTCTAAGGACTGTCTGTGGTTGTTTGATGAACGCAATCAGATCAAAGGCCGAACCGGCTCGGCCCGCTCCAAACGAGCCCGCTTCATCCATCCTCCCAGAGGCGCTGCTGCTGCTGCTTCTGCTGTGTGCGATACTCTGCGGAAGAGGAGAGGAGAGCTGAGGGCGTGCACGTGCGCCTGCCCTGTCGTGCACACCCAGAGTCGAGCGCGCGCCTGTGATTAATCTCAGTGACTCGAATCTTTTGAATCATTTGAGTTCACGAAAGCAGGTTCATTGACTCGGTCAGTGTTCCAGTGTTGCCAAGTCCGCGGTTTTACCCGCGAAACTGACTGGGCTATGTAAACACTGTTCATGTCCACGAAGCGACCCCAAAAACGTGATATTTAGCCCCTGAAATGCGAATTTTACCAGGGGAACCCCGCCAAAAACGCTTATTTAACCCCTCGAAACAATAATTTTGGGCTAGGTTTGAGTAGCAATTGAGTAACGTTAGCCGGTTTTGTTGTGAAAACCTGGCAACCCTGCAATGAGTGTCTGTTTCCTACGCCAGTAGATGGCAACAACAGTCAGCGTTTTATAACCACATTTACCAAGTAACAAATATGGCTCTCAAACTTTGTTTTTAACTCAGCAGTTCGCATACAGCATGCGAGCTTCTGTATAAACGAAGTGGGATTCGATGTCATCTCTAGCCTATTTCTGTGAATGGTATGCTCTCCTGTAACCGCCGTAGGCAACAAAACAACTGAAGCAGCAGCACGGGTAGAAGACACAGACTGGGTCTAAATCTTCTGATGTCATCCAGTATCTTCCTGAGTTACTGTAATGACAACTTGAAAAGCACTCAAGAATGTGTGCAGTACTGAGTGGCTCTCGCATTGTATGTGTCAAAGTAGTTGACTAGTACATCACCCTCAATGAAAATTAACCACGGTTTTATTGTAGTAAGCGTAAAAGTTTTTTTTTTTTTTTTTTTTTTTTTTTTTTTTTTTGGCGTGTTATAACAGTTAAACAGCATTGTCAACAGTTGACATACCATTGGTAAACTATGATTAGTCTAGGGAAACTATGCCATTTCATTGATCTTACTTTCATTTTTATGCATTTTATGCTTTGTACTGCATAATTGTTTCTGATTTGTCACCCCGCTGCCTAACACAGATGAGGTTTGGTCAAATTTGCAATAACAGGCTTGACGCCTTATAAAGCTATCGTTTCTGCAGATTACTTTTTAGTGAACTTGTTTTCATAAAGCAAATTTAACATTTAATAGAAAATATTTTATAAATATAAAAAGTCAGTTTCTAAAAATAGAAAAGCCTTTGCCCAACAGTTAACAGTCTAGATAAGATCACTTTATCTTTCATTTTTTTCACCTGCAGGGTATGACTTTTATCCAGCTATAGACTGATATCTATAATAATAATAGCCTAAATAAATTATGAATTTCAATAACATCCTTATGTCAATTTAATTGTGCACAGTCATTAGTCATTTTTACATATTCATAATTCTCAGTATAGATCAGCAGTATGGATCACATAAAATAGAATAGTATAGAAAAAAAATAGATTTAATGCTTGAATAGGCTTCAGCATCCCCACGAACGTACAGGTCAAACGAGAATAGTTCAGAGGGTAGATAGACGCATGGTTGTTAATGTATATTATATATATATATATATATATATATATATATATATACAGTATATATATATATTGTAATTTGCCTATGAAAACTATTTGCTTATGATGGAAGGTTTGGTGTTTGCAGTTGAGATGTTTGTAGCCTGAGCAAGCAACTCTACATTCATTGATTAATTAAAATATACTATAATCTTAAATATAAGAGTAACAAATGATTGTGGTTTGTGACACATTATTTCTTTCTGCGCATATACCGTAATACTCCATATGGTGGCAGTATAACATTCTGAAAAACATTTTAATTTTACAGCTGAAGGATTACTCATTTTTTTAAACCACTAAGTGACTTCTAAATGTATGAAATGTTTTACATTGCATTCATTGGATTCCTTAGAACCAACTTTAATTTTCTGAGTCATTTTGTATTGTGGATCTTTTTGCATTGACTTTTAACTAACTGGTGTCAGGCGTGATTTTTAATGAATGTATGAAGTCAGTTCAGTCAGTGTAGACTGCACTAGCATATATTTAATAATCTCTCAGGATTTTAGTATTAACTTACATTGATTTGATATGCTCACTACACAGTTCAGTATGTTTCCTTATCATTCAATTCATAATGATACTTCTTGATAGTTATGAAGTTGCAATTGTAATTTTATTTTATTTTTTAATGCCTTAACATATCTACTTTTAAGAATTTCTGAATGATCATGGAGTTAACACAATTCTTGCATTAACCTTTAACTCTCTCTCTCTCTCTTTCTCTCTCTGTCTGTCTGTCTGTCTGTCTGTCTGTCTGTCTGTTTGTCTGTCTCATAGGTGTCAGTGGGTCAGCAAAGGGACCTAACGGTTTGGTCTTCATTGTACACACACCCACATAAATACCCATATCCTTATTTAAGACAATTATCATTATTCACCTGTGCACTTACTCCAATTGGGGACGAAGCCACTACATTTTTAATTACTGAAATTAGAGTGTCAGTGAGGACTCCAGTTTTTAAGTAGTTCTTAGATGCCAGGTAACACCAGTTCCTGGCACTGACCTGGTCACTTCTATGGTTACAACCTTACGTCAATATTTGTAATTACTCCTGTGTGAGTGCTCCAGTGACACTTTGATTGTTAGTGATCATGTATGAAATATTCAGCTACTGCTAATTAGTAACCTATAAATCAACGAGTCATTACTTTTCAATGCACAACAAGCTGTATATAAGACTGAAAGTAAATTAACTTCAAATGAGGACTAAGTATTGCAATTTTGACAATGTATGAGGATCTGGTCAATTATTCTGTGGGTCGAAAGTAAATCTTAGGCACCTCTATATATATTTTGACTTTGACAGAATAAACTGTGTGTGTGTTTAAATGGTATATATATATATATATATATATATATATATATATATATATATTGTTTACAATTCAAAGTCATTGTGTACTTAACCATTATTAGAGGTAAATTTAGATTACAAATGTATCCAGTTTGTGCTATTTTCTTCAAATATTGAGGAAGTGTACACTTGCGTTCATTTAAGCATCCACCACCATAGATTTGTGTGTGTGTGTGTGTGTGTGTGTGTGTGTGTGTGTGTGTGTGTGTGTGTGTGTGTGTGCAAGCTTGTGTAGTAACAGGCCTCTGTGCTTACATTATTTATGCTGGAATGAGACCCAAGCTTAAGTTACACTAAGGCAAGTAGAGCTGACAAATTAAGGTTCCTTCTACAGTGCTGCAACAGAACTAAAAACCTGACACACATCCTCTCACTTACACAGACACACTGCCCTTGTCTGAGTCATGGATGGCATATCATAGTTGATGACTGCATGTGTTGGAATTATCCGTTGGTTTCTGTTGGTTCTTTTGCTGAGAAGTACAGGTAGGTTTGATTCTCTATCTTGATGATCAACAGAAGAAGAAAAGAGGAGTGTGTGGGTGAGTGTAAGGTAATAGAAACACATAGAGGCACCTCAACAAAGGATCTCTATCTAAGAACATCTGCAAGAGAGACCCTTCTTCTAGACCACATCTGGTGTGGCCTGTGGAACCATGTGAACAGAGATTTATATGCTCTCTGTGTAGAATTCATCCATGACAGTACTGAGAAGAGACTCACCTAAAGGTAAGACTATTTTTTCTCAATCATTATTAAGTATGCAGAATTTGAAAAAAAATATATATATATATTTTTTTTAAGTGTTTATTAAGATTTAGAATACAATAATGTTGGTTTTGTAAAAAAAAAAAAATTGTAGTAGTATAACTTATAACAGTATAATGTAATTTCTAAAAAGCAATTCTGTTCTTAAATTGTTTCTTTTTTGTGTGTGTGTTCATTGAGATTCTGTTTAATTATATTTTTATTTGTCTTTTGACAGAAAGGCAGTAGACTAGCATGGTTTTAGAAGGATAAAATGCCAGGCAAAAAAGATTTAAAAGCAGTAGCCAAGAAAGGAGGAAAACCGGAGCCAGAAAAAAGTAAACCAAAGGAAGAAGAAAAGAAAGGAAAAGACGACAAGAAGGGTGGGAAAGATGACAAAAAGGCAGGAAAGGATGATAAAAAGAAAGGAAAAGAAGAGCCACCCAAAAGTAAAGGAAAAGATGATGGTAAGAAGGGAAAGGATAAAGGGAAGGGAAAGAAAGAGGTTATTGAATCTGAGGAGGATTCAGATGCTGAGTTGATGGATGAAGACTTGAGCGATGAGGATGAGGATGAAGAGTCAGATGGAGACAAGAGAAAGCGTGGTGGAAAAGATGCTAAAGGTAAAGCTGCAAAGGGTAAGTCCAAATCTAGACAGCCTGATTCTGATGAAGATGAGGATGATGAAGATGAGGACGATGAAGATGAGGAGGAAAGTGAAGAGGAGGATAAGAAAGCAAAGAAGAAATCAAAAGATCATCATAAATCTAAAGCTGAGGAAGATGGAAAGAAGAAGAAAGCAAAAAAGAAGGAAGAGCCTCCACCTGAGCCGCCACCTGAAGAAAAAAAGAAAAGAGGACTCAAAAACACCTCAAAACTCTTTATGAGGTTCTCTGGATTTAAGAAGAGGAAGAGCTCAAAGAAGCGCCTTAAGAGCACTTCCAAGCTGTTTCTTGGACTTGGCAAAAGGAAGAATCGCTTGCTTAGGAAAAAAAGGAGAAAATCTCTCTTGAGAAATGCTCCAAAGTTCATGATGCGTTTCAAAAACAGCAAGAAAAAGAAAAAAGAGAAGGAAAAAAAAGAGCAGTCAGGACCAAAGCCAACCTATATGCTTCTCAAATTAGGTGGAAATTCAAAACAAGCGGAGAAGAAGCCAGGATTTTTTAAAGGGCTTTTTGGAAAAAAGAATTCAGGGGATGGGACTGGTTTTAAATATAGGGGGCAATTATTAGGTAAGATTGCTGGGGCAACAAACTGGCTGACCAAGAGGTTCCTCTCCATTAAGGGGCGTCAGAGTGGAAGGGACAATGATGCCTGGGGCCGGAAAAACAACAAAAAATATCCATTTCCTGCTGGCAGTCGCCAAGCTAGCATCCGAGCTCCTCCAGGTTATCACAATTATGGATATGAACATGACACTGGAGGATATGATTATAATAACCAGAGCAGGATGGATAGGGGAGCATTCCAAAGACAGTCAATCCAGAGGCACTCTAACAGGTATACTGAACAGTATGCCCATGTTCAGGGACATTCTTCATTTCCACAGCAATACACTCAATATGATGAACCAAATAACTATTATGACATGCAATCACATGATCAAGGCTATTATGAGTTGGAGGATGGATACTATGACCCACACGCAGTCATTCAGGATGAGGGTGAATATTACGATGATGGTATGGACTATGGTGATCCTTATGGAGGTCAGGAGCAGATGGGCAATTACCCACAGGAAATGGGCTACTATAGTCAGCAGTATCCACTGGATCCTTATTTCGATGATGGCATGGAGTACTATGATGATAATCAGTATCCAATGGGGAACAGCTATGATCTGTATGGGAATGAAATGAATCCATATGCCCAGACTCAGTATGGATATTATGATGACCCTCAGGGCTTCTATAGTGACCCATATGAAGTTGAAATTTCAGATGATCCATATATGGATGCTTATGGGGATGCTTATGAGGATCTTTATTTTCAGGACTATCCGGTTAATTACAGTGAAACAGATGTTGACCCATATCTGCAATCTTCCTATGATATGTATGATCTATATAGTTATCCAATGCAAGATATTATGGAAGGTGATGAAGCTTATGGAATGTATGGTGAGAACTATGGAGATTTCTCGATGGAATCTATGCCCCTTCACAGAGACATGGAATTCAGACTCCCAAGACCCCAGGTCAAGCTTTTTGGTAAAGAAAGGATTGATGTTGAGCTTCCTCCTTTGCCTCCACAATATGATTATGAGGAAATGTCAGACATACAATATGAAAATTATCCATATATACCTGGAGCCTCAATGGATGATGGATTTTCGCAATCAGTTCATCCTCAAGAAATGTTTCATCCCACAATGCCTCAAGTGCCCACACCAACAGCCATGCTAATTAAGCAAGCAAATAATCCCCAGGGATTTGTCAATCAACATATGTCACATATGGCTCAATTTGGTGGATTTCCACCATCTCCCACACCAAGCAGGAGGTCTATACCAGGGATGGCCTCCCCTCTGCATAAGCCTATGTCACCCATGGCACCCATTGAACCTATGTCAAGTTTTGGAGAGCCGATAATGGAAGTTAGACGTTCCCCCATACCTATACGCAGACCGAGCCCCCATCCCTCCCCGCAGCTATCCATGCATCCTGCTGCTCCACTCTCTATGAGAAGAAGCCCTTCCCCACAGCCCTCTCTGCGTGGCATTGGAGGCATGGGAGCACCTCCATCCCCAAGACTAGCCAGAGGTATGTCCTCTCCAATAAGTCATGTTCAACACCCTCCATCTCCAATAGGACGCAAAATGAGCCCACCTGTTTCTCCAACACTTTCTAGACGTTTACAGCCTCAGGCTTCATTTAGAGAAGGGCCACCCTCTTCACCAGCAGTCCCTAGACGTTTGCAGCCTCAGGTTCCATTTAGAGAAGGTCCACCTGCTTCACCAACAGTCCCTAGACGCTTGCAGCCTCAAGCATCCTTTAGAGAGGCACCACCATCTCCCCAGCCAGTGCCTGCCCGTTTGCCCTCACGAGCTCCATCTCTCTATACCAGTCCTCCAGCTTCACCTCGTGCATCTATTCGGAGGAGGAGCCCACCACAGTCTCCTCGTGCCTCAATTAGGAGACCGAGTCCACCCTCCTCACCCTCACAAGTTCATCGCCCATTTGGTGCCAAGAAATTTCAAGCCTCCCCATCTCCACTTAGGCGGATGAGTCCTCCATCTTCCCCTCAGATGGGTATGCAAACCATGGCCAGTGTTCAGCAGAGGGAGCTTCACAGACCACAGTCTCCATTAATGCCTCAAAGAGTATCACCTACTCCCTCTCGAAGAAGTTTTACTGTGGAACCAGACTTCCAACAACCACCACTGCAACGTCGATCCCCCTCTCCTACCCTTTCCCGCAGGTCCACTCGCCTTATGAAGAATTCTCCACCTATTGGGTCCCCTGGAGGTCGACTACGAGGAAGGGGCCGTCCAAACATCCCCATGGGAGCTGTGAAACCATATCCTGGCCGAGGAGGTCATTCTGGAACTCCAACACAAAATGTACGGCCATTTAGACCATCCATACGTAGTAACAGGTCCATGATGCCACAGGATTTCACAGCCTCCCCACAACTCTCAGGTCAACACACTGGGATGGGCATAAGGGAACAAAGTCGTTTTAATCTTCCAGGAACACCTGGTCCAATGAGAAACCCACAGAGACCCATTGGTCGTGGCCGTCCACTCATGGCAGGACAGTCCCTGAGGCGTGCACCTGGCATGATCCCCCCTTCACCACAACTTTCTCAAAAACACATGCCCCCTCCATCACCTCACCCTTCTGTGAGACATCTCTCCAGACCAGGATCTCCTCATCCATCCATTAAACATGGCTCCCCATTACCTATGCGTCCCACTTCCCCTAGGGCTCTGCCTACTTCTGTGCTTTCTGGTCCTCCAATGTATGAATCTTCATATGCATCTCCTTTGCGTATCGGAGCAGAGCCAATCCCTGTAGAATTTGATCAGATTAGTGGTGTTCCTCAGTCACCAATGCTTACAAGTGCCCTCCAAAACCAAAGTGATAGTAATGCATTCTATATTTCACCCGTCCAACAGCCCATGTCGCCTTATGCTCCTGAGATCATTAATGTTCCACGGGTTCCTGGTCAACCACCTTCACCAGTTCCCTCCCTTGCCCTGCAACCCCCTAATCTAAGCAATGCTATGCATGTCTCCCAATTGCAACCAGTACCCTCACCATATAATCCTGAAATGGTTGTACTGGATCAGCATACAGAACAGATGGCATCTCCACTTTTGTCAAATGCCTTACAAAATGCTCAGCTCCAAGAAGCTTCTTACATTTTGCCCATGCAAAGACCAGGTTCACCTTATGTTCCTGAAGTGGCTCAGTTTGGTGAGATCCCAGAACAACTACCTATTTCTTACCCGCATGTTCCTCAAATGGAAGCATTTGAACAATTTCCAGGTCAGCCAGCATCACCTTTGCTCTCCAGTGCAATTCACAATCCACAGCTTCGCAATGCTTCATACCGATCATCTCTTCAAGGGCCACATTCACCCTATACTCAGGTAGAGACAGGCTATGATTACATTGAAGAGCCAGGTGCTGGCCCCATTCTTTCCAATGCTCTTCAAAATCCAAATGTCCGCAATGCTTCTTACAGAACACATTTACGTCGCAGGGGATCTCGTGTTCACCCTGGCTATGGTCCAAGGGGATCTCCAGTTCTTTCAACGGCTTTGCAGAACCAAAATGTTCGTAAAGCATCATACCAAGCACCTGTCCAGGGAATGGTCTCCCCTTATACAACTGTGCCAGGTTATAGGCAAGATCCTAGGAAATCTCCTTTTCTGTCTGATGCATTGCACAACCCCCAACTCCGTGGTGCCACTTATCGCTTGCCTGATGGGTCATTAGTATATGGTAATCAGGTAGCAAATGTACACTCTTCTCCAATGCTTGCAGATGCAATTGGAAATCCTCAGCTCCAGAATGCTTCATATAGACCTCCTGCTGGATCCATAGTAGACCCACGACAGCAACAATCTTTCTCACCAAACCTCTCAAATGCTTTGCAGAACCAAAACATAAGAAATGCCTCTTATAGACTTTCAGATGGATCGATAATATACCCAGACTCTCATTTACAGCAACCTTCTTCTCCAAACCTTTCCAGGGCTTTACAGAATCCAAATGTGAGGAATGCAACATATAGACTTCCAGATGGATCAATAATATACCCTGACTCTCATTTACAGCAACCTTCTTCTCCGAACCTTTCCAGGGCTTTACAGAATCCAAATGTGAGGAATGCAACATATAGACTTCCAGATGGATCGATAATATACCCAGACTCTCATTTACAGCAACCTTCTTCTCCGAACCTTTCCAGGGCTTTACAGAATCCAAATGTGAGGAATGCAACATATAGACTTCCAGATGGATCAATAATATACCCTGACTCTCATTTACAGCAACCTTCTTCTCCAAACCTGTCCAGTGCTTTACAAAATCCAAATGTGAGGAATGCAACTTATAGACTTCCAGATGGAACGATAATATACCCAGACTCTCATTTACAGCAACCTTCTTCTCCAAACCTGTCCAGTGCATTGCAGAATCCAAATCTGAGGAATGCAACTTATAGACTTCCAGATGGAACTCTTATAACAGCAGGACAACAACACCCAACCTCACCAAACCTGTCACATGCACTTCAGAATCAGCACATTAGGAAGGCATCATATAGACTGCCAGATGGGACAATAATAATGGCTGATCAGCAAATGGAACCAACATCTCCAAATCTGGCCAGTGCACTGCAGAACCAAAACATTCGAAATGCAACTTACAGATTGCCAGACGGCACATTAATATCAACGGACTATGGGCAGCCCACATCTACTTCACCAAATTTATCACAGGCACTTCAAAACCAACAAATGAGAAATGCCAGCTATCGTTTACCTGATGGCTCAGTTATAACTGGACCAGTTTATCAACCTATGTCTCCAAATTTGGCAAGCGCACTTCAGAATCGGGATATTCGCAATGCTACCTACAGGTTACCTGATGGTTCCATAATAAGTGCTGAAGCAAGTTATAAACCTACAACCCCAACTCTCTCTTCCGCACTGAGAAATGAAGATTTGAAAAATGTCTCCTATAGGCTTCCGGATGGATCTGTTATTTCACAAGCTTTGTATAAACCAAGGAGTCCAAACATCTCAAATGCCTTGCAGAATGAAAATCTTCGCAAGGCTACATACCAGTTACCAGATGGATCTATTATTTCAGCAGATCCTCGAAGATATAAAACCAGTCCAAATCTATCACAGGCACTTCTAAATCAAAATCTCCGCCAGGCCACATACAGATTACCTGATGGATCAGTCCTCGCTCAAGGATTTGAAGTCCCCACTTCGCCACATTTAATGGATGCTCTAAAGAATGCTGACCTGAAGAAAGCCTCTTATCAATTACCTTCAGGGATCTCCACCTATTTGACCTCCTCTGGGCAGGTGGTTATTGGACCAGATGGCCGTTACGCCCTAGTTCCACCACAGCGAAAAGGTCCAGGTCCAGAAGATCACTGGGCTCAGAATGGCAGAGAGGGGCAAACTGCAGAGGACCATTGGGCTGCAGAAAGAGTCTTGCCTCATGACACAGTACAGAACCTCATTAAATGGTCTATGTACCGAGATGAGAAAATGATGGAATTTCTTACCCCACCACCAGCTGGTCTTAGGCCAGGGGAAACAGAGCTGCAGTGGGTACCAGATCGTGAAGGGGAGCCAAAAGGACAGTGGTATGACAAGGTAAATTGCTTTTAAGACATAAAGCCAACATTAATTGTTGACTTGTTTATTTAACAAATGATAACAGAAGTTATAAATTCAGTGTATTTTTCCTGCCCCAGAGACACTAACTGTATCATGTTTTCATTTTTTTTTTTCTTCTCAATAAATTCATGATTTTGCTTGTAGTTTTTTTTTTATACAATTTGCTAAACATATATATGTGAATCTTTATATTAGGAAGGAATTATAAATAATCAGGTTTAATTTCACTAAGCTTAATACTGAGTAATGCTGTCAGGTAGACAGTGATGCATTTGTCAGATTTAACAAGTCTGTTAGCCTTTGAGCCTAAACAAAAGGCCCAGCCAAGCTCACCTATCTTCATCAGGTTTTAGCTGCAGTCTGCAACTACATCGAATGTCAGATGAGATTTACAAGGCTGATTATAACTGATCTCAGATTACCTTGCTGACCAGTGATAATCATCACTGCATTATTGTAGCACAGGCCCTACAAAAGACAACTTGACCTAATTCATCAGTGATATTCTCTAATGTAATTGCATTAGTTAAAAATGTCTTCTCAGATTTCTTTGAATGTTCTCAGTTTGCATATATGTTGCAATTTTCGAACAGATGTATTCTATAAGAAGCCTGCCTACTGTCAGCTACAGGGTGAAAAGGGAAGGGGATGGAGTTGAGGACATGACACAAATGGAGTATGTCAGCATAAATATACATATGCAAATGTAAAGATGATTATTGGATATGAAATAAATAATTCTTCCTCTATTTTTTCCAGAGAGCTTACTGAGGCAGCAGTATTGATAAACTTGAAGACTCGCTTTGATCAAGTGCTTATCTATGTGAGTCTTGCAATCATATTGCAGTAAGCATACACACGCATCACAGAGATGTCTGCTAGTTCTAATTATTATGTACAAAGATATGGTAAATATCTTTGAAAAAGTGGATTCACATGATGTTCTAATATGCACAAATCACACATGCTCATGTACTGGTGCAATCAGTGACCACTCAGTGCAAACTCGGCAAAATTCTTCTAGAAGCACTTTAAATAAAGTTTAAAAAAAAGAAACACTTTCTATAACATTCTTTGTTATTTTACACAAAAATACTACACTGAACAGGCTGATAAGCAGATTTAACGTTTGAATAAAGTTGTTTTAAAAATGAGATTCCTCAATAGCATGAATAGACCTTCAACGTTATAATTTAAATCTCTTGTTAATCTAACTACATTATTAATTTCTCCCTTGTCTTCTAAGCAGACATACATTGGCAGTATTTTGGTGTCTGTGAATCCATACCAACTATTTAACATCTATGGTACAGATGTGGTTCTGCAGTACGAGGGCCATGGCTTGGGAGATAACCCACCGTGAGTCTGAACAATCACAACAATTCTTAACAACACATTTTCTTATATTTCAACTCCTAAAAAGGAGGAAAAAATGGTTCCTATATTCTTTGTTACAGTCCATATTTTACCACAAATTTATGTTTTTTTTAGAAACTTACCCAGTTAGGCAGATGATATGCCCTCATTCTCGAAAAAATAATAATAAGAAATATTTCTTGAGCACCAAATCAGCATATTATTATGATTCCTGAAGGATCATGTGACACTGAAGACTGAAGGAATGGCTGCTGAAAATTCAGCTTTGCATCACAGGAATAAATTACATTTAAAATTGTTTTTAAATTATAATAATATTTCACAATATTGCTGTATTTTTACAGTGTTATGCCATTTTAAATATTATATCAAATATTAAATTGCACAATTTTATTGTATTTTTAATCAAATAAATGCAGTCTTGCCTTATCAACCCTACATTTTTAACAGTAGTGTTAATTAAAAGTCTTATTAAAAAAGAAGCAGTAAGAAAATTAAGATTAAGACTTTATCTTTCACCCCCTTACAATACTTTTATCGCCAGAAATGTACAGTATGTAAACCTGCCTTCTTCTACATGTTTGTTTCCAGTCATCTCTTTGCCATTGCAAACATTGCCTACACTACATTGATGGACATCAGGCGAAACCAGTGCATCATTATCAGGTCAGATAAAAGTATGTGAATGTGTCATTTGTAGAGCATGTGGAAGTATTATATGTCTGTGTAATGTTGTATTAGTGTTTGTATTGTAGTGGGGAAAGTGGTTCTGGAAAGACAGAGGCGACCAAACTGGTTCTGAGGTACCTCACTGCTATTCACCATAAGAGGAACATCACACAACAGGTATGTATATAGAAAAAAAAAGTAAACACTGAGTTTTCTTCACAGACAAGGATCACTCATGATTGGCATTGGCATTTTGACAAGTGACAAATGCTGATTATAGAGTTAGAGTACATTTCTGGAACAAAATTTTGTTTGAATCTGTGTTTATGCAATGTTTGTTAATGAATCTATAATCTGTATTTTTGTTTTTCTATTTAATGCTTTCCTCTGTACAGATTGAGGTAAACATTTTGTTGATAACCTAAAACTCTAACCTAGTAAATGTTACTGAATACTTTTGGAAGTAAGTTTCAGTTTCTTAATATCCAGATTCTCGAGGCAACTCCTCTGTTAGAGTCATTTGGAAATGCTAAGACGGTCCGAAATGATAACTCCAGCCGCTTTGGAAAATTTGTGGAGGTCTTTTTGGAGGAGTGAGTATTTATTTCTGTTGTATTTTGCTTCTGTTCTTATATTTATAGCTATTTAAAGTAGAAAGTTTGAATGTTACATTGCGTTACAAGTCCATTGTAATGTGCTTTTCTAACTCTTTAATGTCTCTCAAGCCTGAAACCGTTTCTTGAGAGACGACAAGGGAACTAGATCTGACCTTATGTGAAAGTAGGGCAGTAAGGTCGTTATTTAACCTCTGAAAGTTAAAGAGAGGAAGCAGATGGAAAGATAATTGAGAAGTCCATACACTTGACCAATCTGTCTGTATTCTTGTTTGTATCAGAGGGGTGATCAGTGGTGCCATAACCTCGCAGTATCTACTGGAGAAGTCCAGGATCGTTTTTCAGGTCTGTTTTTTTCTTGCCTAAAGAAAAGGCTAAAGGAGCCATGTATTAATTACTGACATTTGGGACCTAATCTGCACTGTGTCTGCATGTGTCTGCAGGCCAAAGATGAGAGAAACTACCACATCTTTTATGAGATGTTGGCTGGACTTCCTGCGCACACGAAACGGGCCTTCTACCTACAGGAGGCTGAAACCTACTACTACCTGAACCAGGTAAATAGAGGCATTTACCAAGACACACCATAGACATCAATACAACACAATTGTTTTAGTCATTTTTTTGAAGAAGACAGCAGAGAAGGTATGATTTTTCCCTGATTAGTATAAAATCAATTGAACCTTGCATGAATCAGTTTTTGATCAAATCGAGTGAGCCAGTGATTCAACGGTCCATTCTATGGTCTCACTTGTTTTGTTTGTAATTGAATCAGCCGTTTTGAACGAATCGTTTGATTTGAGTCAATGAATCATTTTTTAAAACAGGGATTTGCTGATACCTACTGGTGGTTTTATTGTCACCGTTATTTATAATTATGTTCATGGTATCATGTCATGTTAGGGTGGTAACTGTGAGATCACTGGGAAGGATGATGGGGAGGACTTTAGGAGGCTACAGAGTGCCATGGACATTCTCCACTTCAGTCCTGAAGACCAGAGCAGCATATTCAGAGTGCTGTCATCCATACTGCACTTGGGCAATGTCTTTTTCCATAGAGTGGAGGTATTCTACACTTAAACATCTGAAAAGTCCTTCAGTAGTTTTATGCAAATATAGCAGTCTTACATGAGCAATGAAATCAATCTTGTGGACTGTGTGCTTTGGATTCTCTGTCTCAGACAGAAGTGCAGGAGACAGCTGGTGTGGTGAGCACTCAGGAGATTCGTGCAGTAGCCGATCTGTTGCAGATTTCCCCAGAGGGTCTGCAAAAAGCCATCACCTTCAAAATGACGGTACATACATCCATAATGTGCTCTGAACAACAGCATGTGGTATTTTGGGCCAGTTTTATTTTGATTTGATGTGGAAACCATCTCAGACTCACATTATCCACCTTGCATATGCGCTGAACTCTACCCAAACTTCTAATAGATGAAAGAGAAAAAGGGTGAGAGAAAAGGAGACATTGTAATGACATGTAAGCAGGTTGCTGTTAATGAGTTCCAGTAACCTAATTTAATTATTCTGAGTTCAGCTCTGTGGAAACCACAGTAATCTAATCAGGGGTTGCTCAGGGCTTGAGTAATCTTAACACCTAATAGCTCACTCACTGCCAGGATACCTTAACATTACATCACACAAAGATCAATGAAGGTAAGCGAGGCCAGACAAGATAAAATCAGGTCAGTTTTATTTCTAAAGCATTATTCACAATACATTTTAGTATTTTTAGAAAATAGAACATTGATACTCTTAATAAGAACATTTCCCTTCTAATGCAAAAAAAATCTCATTCTCAGTAGTGTAATGCAAAAAAAGTACACAATGGTAGCATTTGTTGTACTAATTTAAATTTATGCTGATTTAAGTAAATGATAGTAATACAGTAATAGTAATGAATGCTCATTTACAATTATAGGAATTAGTAGATTCAAGATTTTTCATTATTGTGTTTATGATTTTTCCTATATTTTTAATTTAGTAATTATTATAATTTTATATATGGACACATGAGAAATGTGACATGGATTTTTTTTTAAATACACCCAAACACATTTTGTTATTTGTAACACATTTAAAGCATTTTTTCATGTTTGCTTAGCACGTGAGGTGTTACATGAATACAGTGCGATTGCCAGTGTGTTTTTGGTTTGTGTCATGTTGAGCATCTTGCTCATTTAATAAGTAAAGCTCTGTTATCCAGAGCTGACAGGTTTGTGTTTTCACCAGCACTTGGATCAGCTGTCACATAACACTGTATCAGTTGCACACACTGACTTTGACTTGTGTGAGTGACATAAAGTGTGTGTGCGGGTGAAATTGTATCCAGGTCTGTTCCCTGACTTCCGGGCAAGATGAGTCATAAAATTTAGGTATTTCTAGACATATAATCAAAAGATCTATTTTACAATACTTTGCAAAGTAAAGCAAAGTGCCCAGTAAAGTAGCATACAGTACCACAAAAATGTGATGTCAATAGATCACATGCTGGTTAGATACTCACACATTTTAGTACTTTTTTGTGGTTGTCTTTACACATAATTTGGCTTTTGTGCTTTCTTTAATGTTCATAAGATTAAATATTTATTTAAACATATACACTACCTTAACGGCATATTATTCGGTTTCGTCGCAGGAGGCAATGAGAGAGAAGATATACACTCCCCTCTCAGTAGAAAGTGCTGTGGATGCCAGGTACACATTATGAAACACATTTTCTAGTTATTTGCAATATTGTTTTCATTGCATTTCAAGTATGTTTTTCTCCACTCCAATTACAGAGATGCAGTTGCCAAGATCCTTTATTCCTTGCTCTTTCAATGGCTGACAGAACGTATTAATGGGCGGGTTTATCCCAAGAATGATGCACTGTCCATATCTTTACTGGATATATACGGGTTTGAGGTATACAGTGACACTCCCGAAAACACATTTTGACACATTTATTACCTTAAAGGTTAAGTGTGCAGTTTTTATTTTTTGATATTTAGACCCTTCTTAACATACAAAATAATATTTACCTGCATATATCTCCATCATCTTGATACGTGTTGTCCAGAGCTTGACATTCAACAGCTTTGAGCAGCTCTGTATCAACTACGCTAATGAGAGCCTGCAGTTCTTCTTCAGCAAAATCATTTTCAAACAGGAACAGGTGAGAATTAATATGCACAATACTGTTCAAAGGTTTGGGGTCATAAGATGTTTAAGTGTCTCTTGTGCTCATTGAGGCTGCATTTATTTGTTAAAAATAGAGTAAAAACAGTAATACTGTAAAATATCATTAGAATTTAATATAATCTTAATATATTTTACAATTAAAATGTATTCCTGTGATGCAAAGCTGAATTTTCTTTTAGAACTTAATATATTTTTAAATTAAAATGTATTCCTGTGATGCAAAGCTGAATTTTCTTTTAGAACTTTTATTAAGAAATTTTTTGTTGGTTCAGTTTTTTTAATCTTACTGACCCCGAACACACTATGATTTCTCTGAAATATCGATTTCAAACATTAAATTGCACACTTTCTTTCTGCACATCTCTATAGGAGGAGTACATTCGAGAGCAAATCAACTGGAAAGAACTGTCCTTCACTGACAACCAGGCATGCATAGACCTTATCGCTGCAAAGCCCCATGGGATACTCCGCATCCTTGATGACCAGAGCTGCTTTCCACAGGTTACACACTTGAATTTTAACGTTGAATGGGGATAAATAAAAAAAAGTCTGTTAACTACATGTTTTAACATTTGCTGACAGGCCACTGACAACACCTTCCTTCAGAAGTGCCACTATCACCATGGAAACAACCCCCTTTACTCCAAGCCAAAAATGCCACTGCCAGAGTTCACTGTCTATCACTATGCTGGCCGTGTAACTTACCAGGTAACAGACATACGAATTGCACATGCAGTATTTTAATTACACAATTAATGCCAGAATCAGAGGCCAATGAGGTTTTAATGATAACAGCTTATGAAAACAGAATCTCACAAAGGGTTGTACTGATTTTAGGTCCATAAATTCCTGGATAAGAACTATGATCAGGTTCGGCAGGAAGTATTGGATCTGTTTATGCAGAGCCAGAGCCGAGTGAGTCAATGAATCCCCATGCATGAATCTGTACGTGTGTGTGTGTGTGTGTGTGTGTGTGTGTGTGTGTGTGTGTGTGTGTGTGTGTGTGTGTGTGTGTGTGTGTGTGTGTGTGTGTGTGTGTGTGTGTGTGTGTGTGTGTGTGTGTGTGTGTGTGTGTGTGTGTGTGTGTGTGTGTGTGTTTGTGTGTGTGTGTTTGTGCAAGAGCATGAGAAAAAGAAGCCACAAATTTCTTCATGTGCATAGGTGTATTTTATGTATACCTTAAGTATGAATGTGTGTATTTTTCTAAAATGCATATGTGGGTGTGTTTTCTAGATGGTGTCCAATCTCTTCATAAAACATGCTGAGATGCTGAATCAGCAGAAAGGAGCAATGAACAGGAACAGCACAGTGACTCGAAGATATCAGCCCTCTACTGTGGCCGCCAAGTTCCAGCAATCACTACAGGAGCTTCTAGACAAGATGGAGAGGTCTTAAAGACTCAAGCACACATAGAGATATACAGTAGTATTTACTCATATCAGCACATACACATGCATTCATGTATTTGTTGTTTCTTCTGATTATGTTTTTTTTATTTAGTCAGTTAAATATCCTGTTTTTCTCACTTTTTTCAGGTGCAACCCATTTTTTGTCCGCTGCATAAAGCCAAATAATAACAAGGTATGAAAAGACGTTAGGCAAGCATTACTATTATTACTGGTGCACAGTGTTTTAAGTATTTGAGCACTATATGTACTGAGTTTCTGTTACCACCCTAATGCATAAATTAATTTAATGTATTTGCATGTCCGTTCAGGAACCTGGTATATTTGACCCTGAGTTGGTTGCTACTCAGCTCAGATATTCAGGAATCTTGGACACAATCCGCATCAGGAAGGAGGGCTATCCAATCAGAGTGCCGTTCCATAAATTCTTAAACAGGTATCCTACTCAACAGCTGGTGCTTGTTACTTATGGATGCAGTGCGGTACTGTGTGTAATCTAGTCTAGTGTTATAAATAGACGTGTGCCAGTGCATAAAATACAGCATATTAGAATAAATTATCTCTGCCGATGTGTTTCCAGGTACAAAGCCCTGCTAGGAATGAAGAAGCCGCCACCTCCAGATGGAGATAACTGTGTCATTATGTTAATGAAGCTCTGCCCTATCAACAAAGGAGATTATCAAGTGGGTGTGTCAAAGGTAAGCAGAATGATAATAAAACACAATAAACAATAAAGCGCTTCTAAGGGGCCGTTCACACAAAATGCATGAGTTTTTTTAAAAGTGCAACGCAGAATGGCTTCTCCACCATGTTGTCGTCAAATAAACAGTTGTCATGCCAACTTGCTACTGTAAACAGAAGCTTACAATGCTTGCCCCGCCTCCGGGGTTTTCTGATTGGCCCACTGTTTAGAAACTGACATTGACGATCTGTGCTGTGTGTAAAAGTTGAAATTCTTTTAACCCAAAGTCTCTTTAAGGCAAGTCATGTCACTCGGCGGCCATCTTTGAAATGCCTCTCGGGCATGCAAGTGCAGCTAATATTTCTTTGAATAGGGAAACATCAAATTAAATTAAATTTCATATTTGAAATCACCAATGAAATCTAACAACAACTGTATCATAAATGTTGTTTATTTTGCTTAAATCGCGTTAAAAAAGCTTATTTTTCCGACTAGATAACTGCACGTCTCAGGCCCCGTTTACACTAAAGCGTTTTCATTTTAAAACGGTGTTTTAGAATAAATACAATCCTCGTCTACACAGCATTTCTGCTGCGTTTCAGAAACGATCTCCGTTTACTCTACACAACCTAAAACGCATCTCACGTGACCATTCATGCAGGTACAGCCATAGATATGAATAGGTAGATTCCCTATTATTTAGATCGCGGATGCATCTACGTGCTTGGAGCGATCGAATGGGGAATCTACGTAGACACGGCCATCAAGGATACGCAGAGCAAATGTGGGCAGCCACGCCATCTTTTCAGAAGTCTTCGTTCTGGTCCGTTTACACTGAAACTCAACCCCAGAGTTTTCAAACTAAAACAGGGTCTACGGCATTTTCAAAAGTCTCTGTTTTCGAGGGTCGAAAATGCCGGAGTAGTGTAAACGATAGGTGTAACCGTAGCAAAAGTTATGTGTTTTAAAACGAAAACTCACTAGTGTAAACGGGCCCTCGGAGCGTTGACTGTTTCTATAGCAATCGGGACTTCTAACAGCAGCTGCAGTGACACACTGACTTTACCAATTAGCGATT
The DNA here is from genome assembly GCF_018340385.1 of Cyprinus carpio. NCBI lineage: Eukaryota > Metazoa > Chordata > Actinopteri > Cypriniformes > Cyprinidae > Cyprinus > Cyprinus carpio. Next base: position 19,488,136 of record NC_056597.1, on the reverse strand, counting down.
GGCTCTTTTGCTCAGAAGGCGGGGCTTCGTTCGATAGAGCGGCCATATTGAGCATTGCATTTTTCCCCATTTAAAACTATACGATTGTGGAATTGAATGAAATTGTGGAATGCAGGGTTATTTAAAACTACAACCATAAAAACATAATAATTTGAAATAAAAATAAACATTAAGTGAAATAAAATAAAATATAAAAAAATATTTTATTTCAGCTAGTTGTCAAAGCCACATTGCTAATTTTTGTTTGGAAATATTGACATATTAAAAATGTAAAAGTTAAAGTTAAACAATATTAAAAATTAAAAACTATTTGTAAAAAAATTAAAATTCAAAATTAAAACTATATTAACAAAAACAATGAATGTGTTTGTTTTGTTTTATTTACTCAGCTCTTTCTAAAGGAGAATGTGTATCAGTTATTGGAGAGTAAACGTGATCGTATGATGCATGTAGCTGCATTGACCCTTCAGCGTTATGTACGGATGTATTTTGTCCGGAAGAAATTCCTCAAGTTCCGTTCGGACATGACAAAACTTCAGGCTTACTGCAAGGGCTTCCTGACCAGGTAAACTACCTACTGCTTGTAACTCTTCAATGCCATATTTTTTGCAAATACAAATGTTTGTGGTTAAACTTTGCAATATGATTTACAGCTAGAGAATCCAAATACTGACTATTAATCCAGGTGATATTGTGCAGTTCAGGAATTTGAACCATACGGGAAAATTTAGTTTGCACTAGCTTTTGATTGTAGCTGCTTTCACAAGGTTTCTAGTTGGCCTAAGCGTAGTTTAGGTGCTTGATCAACTGGTAAGGATGGTCAATCTGGCAAACCTTGTTAGTAATGGTAGACCACCTTGATGTAATTTATGAGAGCCTGGTTGAGCTGGTTAACCATGTTCCAAAGCTTGATTTGACCACCTTATAATCTGTTGTTTTTTTTCCTGCAAGGAAAAAGATTTTTTGTAGAAAAAATCTAAATGTTACAATAGGATCAACAAAACTGAAAGTTAAATCTCATTGAAATGACTGAAACTCTGGCTCTAACTGTGTTTTATGCCTTATAGGCGGCGGTTTCTGCGAATGCGTATAAACCTGATCAAGCACCGTGCAATGGTCCGACTTATTGTCAATCGCAAAAGATACATCAGGGTACGTTACCTAATAATGAACAGTTACTTTACTAACTGTGTACTGCAGTTAAAAATAAGTAATTCATTAATGTGAGCTCCGATTCAGGTTTTTCACATTTTTAATGCTGGCTCTCTGTTTTGTTACAGGTCAACCTCCTCTTAGCGAGACGAGCAGAGCAGGAAAGGAGAATGATTGAACAGGTAAAAGAAGAGTCTGTGCTCATTATTAGATAAGGACCAATTACGTTTATTTTATCACCCCAGTGTCTCTTTGCAGTGTTAACAAGTTCATATTTTAAAATATGAAACTTTTAAGCTGACAGAACTCATTGTTCTACAAATTTCAAACTCTGAATCCCCAGCCACTTAAACATTTTCCACTTTTCCTAACGAGTTTTTGTAATGTGTTTCCTCTCTTCTGTAGGAGCGAATAAGCAGGGAAGTGGTAAATGTGACTCAGCTGGTTATTCCTGCAGAGTTGGGAGGATTGTTACAGGCCACAGCAGGTTATTGACAGTTTCCAGTGTGTGAAAAGCTCTTTTCCTTATTACTGATGATATTTCAATGCAGTACCAACCATTTTACATTCCTCCTATTATAATCAATAAAACTATCAAGTATATGATGTTGCAGTTTTGCAACATTTCACATTCCTCATTGTTTAATGGGGAATCACGTTTGAAAATCACATTTGATACACTGACATCTTGCAAAACTAATGAATAATAAATAATATTAAACCTATGTTTTGGCTTTTTTTTTCTTGTTAGCTGGTAGGGAGCGTCATTCAGACTGCTTGGCTCTGGTTCAGGCTCCAAGAATACAGACAGACCCCCAGCTCACTCTTCCACTGGACATCAACAACCATTTGATGACCAAATATATACGCACACATTTCAGGGTGAGTGTCCTACCTGCTAACACACACACACACATGCATAATATTCAACATAATGCAGTAAATCTTGACTTATTTGTGTGTAGGAATTGCAGTTTGGCATGCTAACAGCACCGCTTGAGAACTCACTGACCCGACTAGAAGATGATCTGAAAGCGGATGCTCTCGATGTGTTTATACTGGTAACATTACATTAACCCTCAACCCTCATTTTCAGCACTTCTCTGCAGTTCTGTTGTTGAATTTTCATATCTGTATTTGATAGATTTTGCGTTTCATGGGAGATCCAAACCTGAATGGAGCTCAAGAAAACTTGTTTGGAAATTACATCATTCAGAGAGGCCTTGCCACTCCACCAATCAGAGATGAGATCCTAGCGCAGATAGCCAATCAGGTGTGGCGGAATGAAAACACCAGAAATGCAGAGAGAGGATGGTTGTTGATGGCCGCCTGTTTGAGTTCCTTTGCTCCGTCTGAGAAGATGGAGAAATATCTGCTAAAGTGAGAGAATATGCATGCGAACACATACACTACTGTTAAAAAGCTTGGTAACTTTTTTTTTTTTGACAAGTACTTTTCTAAGGAAGTCTGTTATTCCTACCATGACTGTATTTATTTAATTAAAAATACAAGGAAAACAATGATATTGTGAAGTATTATTACAATTTTAAATAACGGTTTTCTACTGTTCAAAGAAGAACAGCATTTTTTTTAAAATAGTAAAGACTTAAACATTGTTACACTGCCACTTTTGACCAATTTAATGTATCCTTGCTAAATAAAAAGTATTTATTTATTTTTTAAATGTTACTTACCTCAAATCAGTCCATTTCACACAATGTCAATTAAGAATTAAATGAGTACAAGCAATGCAATAGTCTAATAAGTCTAGTTCTAATGCGAGATTTAGTGACAAAGCAGTTAATGAACTGTCTCTCCCTCTGTCTCTGTCAGATTTGTGTCAGACTATGCTCTGAATGGCTTCAAGGCGTTGTGCCAACACAAACTCCTCCAAGCCATGCAGAAATCCTACCTAGTCCCTGAAGCGTCTCGAACATACCCTCTATCCCTGCTAGAGTGGACTGCCACCCGCAAAAAAGCACACATGGTGCTTCAGGTGCACTGTTTTGATGGTAAGATCCTGATAATTTGCTCTTACATACAGTATATGACAAAAGAAGAGAATAAATGTGTGCCATGGCCATTGAACAAAACAGCATGGTTAAAGAAATTGTTAACCCAAAAATTTTAATTGGCTGCAAATTAAGTAAAATGTGTAAATTTGCTGCAAATTTTTTTTTTAATAGATTTCAACAAATGTCCGTTTTTAGGTGAACTATTCTTATAACAACTGAGAAAATGCATTTTAAATTACTGATTGTTTTTGATTGTCATGTCTAGTGTTGGGGTTAACGCATTACAAGTAACGCGAGTTACGTAATCATTACTTTTTGCCCAAGTTGATTGTTAAGTAATCCATTTACTTTTTATTTTACAAGAAAAGAGTTACTTTTTCAAAAAAGTAAAGCCAGTTACTTTGTTTTCCCATTTATTGACTGGCAAGTCTCCTGTCCCCATATTGGGAGAGGTGTTGTGTGCACTGTGTGAACATGATGTAGGTGTAGACTAAATGTGAATGTGCATTAATTCATCCCACTCGCAAAAAAAACAGATTTAGTATTCATCAAAATTAAATAAAACAGTGAAATGCAAACTCAGAGTATGACACAAACCTGCAATAATTAAATGTTACATAACACAAATGTATCTAATCCCATTTATTAACTAATGTCTTAACTAGTTAACTAATTAACTAGTGCTGCTGACCTTTAATGATCCAGTTCAACAATACTAATAAGCAAAAATGACTTCAGATAAACTAACAGTTGTGCTTCATTGTTTTTTTTATTGCTGAAGAGTGTTGAAACGTCTTCTCCTGTGTTCTACTGTACACATGTAAATTTACTTTTCCTTCAGCCTGAGGTTTATTCATTACACTTTTTGGTGTGAAAGGGCTTTTATATTTGGGGCTTTTATATTTTAGGGCTTTTAACTTCTTATATTAAAAACAATCAAGCCCTGCTCATATTTAAAAAGTAACGTAATGTAACGCATTACTTTCCATAAAAAGTAACTAAGTAACGTAATTAGTTACTTTTTTAGGGAGTGACGCAATATTGTAATGCATTACTTTTAAAAGTAACTTTTCCCAACACTGGTCATGTCATCGTTTCCTTTTCAGAATGAAAATAACTCTAAAATAACTGCATAAAACAGCATAAAAACAGCAGTCAGTAGACATGATTTTTGACTTTTGACAGCATTGATTCTTGACTCTTGTCACCTGGGTTTTAAACTGATCAGTTTTAAAACATTGTGCAACACAGAGCCCCGGTGCTAATTAATGAGATGTAGGTGGTGCTGCATCCCCCCTGCCCCCCCTCTCTCTCTATTCTCAATTTCATTTCCCTCTCTTCTGTCTGTGTCAAATAATGCATGTTATTATCAGGTCAGAATGCAAATCAGGGCTGGTGTCATCTGTCCATTCTTTCTTCTCATCTCTTTAATCTCTTTTTCTGTCACTCGCTATATCTTTCTTTCAGCCTCTCCTCTTTCATCTAATCTCACTCCCGCTCTCTGTCTCTCTGCTTTATTTCACTCCTCTTCTCATCCAGTTACACTGTCTCTCTGTCCTCGCTTGTTTGGGCAGGAGCAGATTAGTCGATATATGATAGTGTGTGTTTGGAATGTGGATGTGTGTGTGTGTGTGTGTGTGTGTGTGTGTGTGTGTGTGTGTGCTGGTACAGATAAGACGGTCAGTCTGCATTATCTTGACTACTGTTTCCACCCGTCAACTCTCTTACAATTACATAACCATTATTAGCTAAAGATATGAATGTCCTCTTATTGGAGGTTTTCCCCCAGTGTGTTGATCATGAAGTGTTAAATAAAAGAAATTTCAGGAATTTCAGAGAAATATTTCAGGGATAGTTCACCCAAAAATATGCATTTTCTCATCATTTACTTAATCTCATGCCATTCTTTATATGACTTATATGTACAGTATATAAATAGAAGTACATTCATAAAAAGCAAATAAGAAACATAGATTTGCTACTATATGTTTCTTATGCTTCTTATTTGCTTCTTATGAGTGTGCTTCTACTTACATTTTACAAACTGGTCAGTGGAAATTGAATATTTGTCAGCTCTCCTTTTAGGAGGGGAACATGTCAGTTATACTCACAGTAGCTCTAGTGACATTAGCTTTTCCACTGGGATCTTATAGATTGCAGTTATGATTTTTGGCATGCCAACATTTCGAAACTCACTCAATTATCATTTTACTGACTCAAAGAGATGGATTATTTTTCTAAACATGTTTGTTTTTGTTCATTCAAAGAAAGAAAGTTGTATGGGCTACATCTGGGATGGCAAGAGTGTATCCCAATTTGTTTTTTATATTTATATTATAGGAAAATTGAATAATCAAGTCAGTTTAAGTTGTTAAATGTTATGCTGTTACTTTTCTAAGCAACCAGATTTGTGCTTTTTACCCAGAAGGCTGTAAAAAAGCAAAAAGCATAGATTTAGGAGGAAGCCGAGCTGTATCTAGAGACAACAATATCAGAGAGACTTCTGTTTATTTGATTCGAGCCAGTATTATTTGATTATTTCTTTGTAGGTGTGTCTTTCCTGTGTCCTGTCCATTCCTGGACAAATGGAGAGGGACTTTCTGGAGACGTTCTACAACACAGGTGATTTTTTTTTTTTTTTACAATAATACAGCATCTTAAGGCTGGAATACACCACAAAACCTTTGCACAGATTTGTAGTCTGGATGAGTCGACACTAGTTGCTGAAAATCACAGGCAGTCTCAGATTTGAGTTGACAGATTTCACAGAAAATTGTGTAGATTATAAACATAATAGACTTGTGGTATCGGTCATCCTGCAGGGGCGTGCCCTCTGAGAGCCGATGGGGTTGGTCAGTTCTGATGAAGGAGCCGGCGCAGTGGGTGGAGTTAGAGGGTCACGATTATGTTCTGGATCTGGTGTGTGACCTGGAGCTGCTGCCAGACTTCCCCAAACAGAAAACATACTTCATCATCTCTACTGAAGACCCCAGCAAGGCACGACCTAACGCGAGCATGTACGCAGTATATTTAGTCATTCTCAGACATGTTTCCATTGTAGTGCTTTCTTGTCATAACATTTAATACATATGTTTATACGCAGAAGTCTCTTTGGCAGTGGATTCGAAGAGGATGAGAATGGACCGCTCTCATATGCCAACCGAAAGAGCGCCGTTGCAACCAACAGCCTACCAATTTCTGAAGGCCACTACAATCTGGGTAGCCTTTTCAGCCTTTTAAAAGAATCACAACATACATCAGTATTAGGGGTGGAATGGTTCAACTTTTTCATGGTTTGGTTTTAGAGTCACAGTTTCATTATGGTTCGGTATATGTGCTGTGTTTATGGAAAAACTATACTTCCAAATAAAAATAAAGAAAATAAGAATCTTACTACAAGCAACAGCACAAATAAATACAAAAGAGTAAAGATACAAACAAAATAAACAGTGACTTTCAGTTTTTTTTAGGTAGGTCTAGCATTAGTTTTTAGGTACAGAAATTGAATAAAGTAATCAAATGTAATACAGCATTGCACATTTGACTGTATAAATTAAAGATTAATTTTTAAGTCACAAAAGCTATCCAATCAAAAGCATTGAGTGATTTATTTGTTGTTGCTGTTCGATTAATATTAAGACTGTCACTTTAAGAGAATGCACTGATACAATACATTCAGCCAGCTATGTCTGATACTTACCAAGACGGACATTTTGACATAATTTTTGTGTGAATTTGTCTTTTCAAACACAATACTTCAGAGAGAGCTTTATATTTGCGCGTGTTCCGGGCATAGACTGTAGGTTCCGGGACGTGGGTTTGCGTGCTTCGGATGAGCGCATGCACAAATCTTCTCACTGCTCGCACGAGCTCGCGTCCTCTGGCTCTTAAATGTTTAAACTGGCAAAACTTAAATTAGTTTGTTTCAACACAGAAATCAACGTGTGCTGTTCAGGTCTCTCCTGTGTGCCCGGGTGATAAAGAAAATAAATGACTTCTCATATTCCAGCATACAGCATTCACATAGTTAAACTGTGGGCCTAGCGCGTGCCGAACCGTGTGTGGAGAACCGAACGGTTTGATTTTTTTTCGCAAACCATCCCACCCCTAATGAATATGCATGTCGCCCTGCGATTGTTATTGCACCGATAGACCTATTGGCCCGCCAGTGAATAACCGAGCATAACCTCAAGAAACCCTAAACTACAGCCCTTGCTTTAATCAGTAGTAGCAGATCTACAGCCCTGCATGTAAAGTAGAATCAGATACACACAGAATGGCTAGATTACATACAGCTGAACTAACCCCGATGGTGTTCTTGTAACCTTTCTGTGTGCGTGTCCTGAGGAGGCAACATTATACAGGTTTAAAGAGGTCTTGCAGAGGTGAATGCACAGGTCATTGATCATTATTAACTTTTTTTTGGAGGCAGTAGTTTGTTCTACTTGTGTACCTGTCTTCACTTGGTTTGATGAGACTTTAGGGTTGACTTTCTTTTTTTGATTAACATATTCTCTGACCCTTAGAATTTTTTGGTCGAATATAATGTCATTTATTTGAAATATAAATATTTTGTAATATTATGAATGTCTTTACTGTGACTTTAGATCAGTTTAAAGTGTCTGCTGATACTTTTAAACAGTAGTTTAATTTTGGGATTTATTTGCTTCTTAGGTAAATGTATTATGTTTAAAGCATATTTAAATAATTTTACTGAAATACAGTAGAAAGGTACAGATTTTGTACATGATTAAATATAAATTCCTGTTCACATTATCACTTTGTCCTCCTTTTTTTTAACTTTCTCTCTCTTCTGTCTCGTTATGTCTTTGTCAGACTCAGAACCACCCTATGATGGCACTCAGAGAGGGATGGACCGGTATTTGGACAGCCTGTTTGACCCAGTTCTGTCTGATGGAACTGGGGTACGGTGTCACCTGATTACCTCACACACACAAATGTGAATAAGAGAGAGTGAGAGTATGGAAGATTGCTTTACAGTCTTACTGTAATTCACAGATTCTCATTTATGTGAATGTTGATTGTGTGTGTATTTGGCTGGGCTTACTATGATCGTTTTACACACAGCACTAGGAAATAAGTAAGCAAATGAGGCTGTAATTTTTTAATGAGGCTTATCCCACACACAGAGAGAGACAGAGACCAAGAGTCATGCTGTAAACAGCACACACAAGTTATATCAATTAGATTTCTCTAATATTTGTTACAGAAATAGATTAAAAACGTGTGGAGCCCCAATACGTTGCATTATTATATTATGCAATGTTTTTTTTTTTTTTTAAGTACATTTAAGCATGTGGTCAGTAACTAACTGAATTATTCTTTTTCATGTAGGACCTTGATGCATCAGTTTTGTCTGGTAGGATGAAGGGTGGAGGAGGTATAGGTGGTGATGAAGCACAATCTCCTGCTAGGGTCAATGTCTCAGCTGCTCTTCAGCCTGGAGGTTCACACACTCATTTAATGCTCTCTTCTGAAAAGTCCAGCTTAAACAAGCAGGAATTTCTTTGCTGGTCCAGGCCGGTTTATGCTGGTTTTGGAACTGGACTGCCAGCAAAACCTGTCCATCTTTATCTGCATACGTACTGTATATACTGTACTATATAGCAAATCTAAACTGCCTGATTTTTTGTCGTAAAATGTATCTATATTATCACCCACATCTTTACATTAATTTGGATATATAAGTATGCCCATCTCATCCCAAGTATGCAAATCTCAACTGCTTGATTATTTGTATCACAAAATGGAATCTAATTCTAATCTAGTCAATGCTACTGTAAGGCATTAAGATTAAACATGAAAGGAATAGTTCACCCAAAAATAAACATTTGCTGAAACTTTACTCACCCTCAGGCCATCCAAGATGTGTGTTCTTCAGAACAGATTTGAAAAAGTTTAGTATTGCATCACTTGCTCACCAATGCATCTACTGCAGTGAATGGGTGCCGTCAAAATGAAAGTCCAAACAGCTGATAAAAACATCACAATAATCCACAAGTAATCCACACATCTCCAGTCTATCAGTTAACACCTGAAGAGAAAAGATGTGTGTTTGTGAGGAACAAATCCATTACTGAGGCATCACCATCGCTTCTGGCCAAAATAACAGTCCATAATAATGCTGAATGGAAAAAGTCCATCCTCTAGTGTTATTTCACACCATAATCCCCTAAAATATTTGTTTAAAACTGTTTTGGATGCTTGATCTGTGCATATTTCTCTCATGATTCAGGCAAGGCGACTTTTCTCTACAGTAACAGTATTATGGATAGAGGACACTTATTTTAGCTAGAAGCAACAGTTTGAACTTAAAACCATCTTAAAGTTAGAAACACACAGCTTTTCATTCCCAAAATGTTAATTGATGGACTGAAGTTGTGGATCACTCATGTTTTTAATCAGCTGTTTGGACTCTTATTCTGATGGCACCCATTCACTGCAATGCTGTAATGTAATGCAGAGAAAAAGTGCTATACAAATAAATTTGACTTGACTAATGAATCTGGTCAAGCAGCTAGTAAACTTAAGAAGCCTGGTAGGGACACCAGCATCCCAAGCTATGCTGATATTTTGAGCTGGACTTGAATTAGGAATGCTCACAGACATATATTAATGGTGTGATGGCCGTGTATGTGTAATATTTTTCTGCTCTCTGTATTCTGTAGCAGTTAGAGTTCTGCCACCCATTCCAGGTGCTTCAGTAATGTCCAGTATGCCAGCGGTGCCCCCAGTGTCAGGTATTTCTAATTAAAATGACTTCAGCTTTACAGGGATTGAAATTGAGTGATTTGGACAAGTATTCATTATGTCTTTCAATTCTGTCTGTCAGACCCGCAGCAAACTGTCCTGGCCCAACAGCAACAAACCATCATCAACCAGCAAGCTGTCATTATGGTAATAAAGTCTGTATTTAATGGCTTTATAACCAAACAGATTTCTTTAATTCAGTTTAGTTTAGTTTAGTTTAGTTTAGTTTTGTTTTGTTTTGTTTAGATTAGTTTAGTTTAGTGAAGGGTTATTACTGTTAACTAAATATAAAACCATAAAACATTTTTAGTACTTAAAATAATCATTAATTGAAAGATTAAAATATTTACAAGAAAAAAAAACTTTATCATTATTTTGATTTCAACTAGTTGCCAAGACTTGAAGTACTTTACCAAAACTAAATTAAGACAACTAAAAAAAAAAAATATAGACATATTTAAGAAAAATATATATATATTGTAAGAATAACAAAAAATGCACCACATAGTTACTAAACAGAAAATATGACAATATCAACAAAAACTATAATAAATAGTTACTAAACAGAAAATATAAAAATATCAACAAAAACTATAATTTTTTTTATGTTTTTATTTTTATTTATTATTAATTTCACTTTTTTAATTTTTTTTATGTTTTTATTTTTATTTATTATTAATTTCACTTTTTGAATGTTTGGTTGACATTTTCATGTCAAATATATTTTTTGTGTGTAAATTTTTATGCATTAGAAAGTTAGACTGCAATTTAAAAAACACAATTTTACCAAAAGACAAAAAGCTAAGACTACAGCAAAAGCAATTTACGTCATCCTGTGTCTGTCGACTCGCTTGACATCCTCAGGCTCAGCAGATGACCATGCAGGCGATGGCTATGGTGTCCAGTCCACCAATGTCTCCGCTCACCAGCCCCCCAACCAGCCCTCCTCCCACTCCCTACAGCACTCTGCCGCCTAGCCCATACCCTGCCATTCCTCCCAGCCCCTACGCTAACCTCCCCCCCAGCCCTTACGCCCTTCCTCCCCTTTCCATGTACACAAGCCCCCCAGCGACCCCCCACCCCACCATCCACTCCACCTCGATAAACACCACCCCCAGCACCTTAGAGGAGCAACAGAAGCCCCTGGAGAAGAAGAGCAGCCCCCCAACACCACAACCACGGAGTACCACCACCACAAAGGTGCCCAAGTATTGATATAATCTAATAGTTTATACTGTAAATCTAGTTTATACTTGACCTTGTGTGCTAGCAATGTTGTTGACTCTTTTGACAAGTTGCTTATGATGTTCCTTATTGATTTATCACATGACATGTATTCACTGATAAATTGTTGATTGTAATGAAATGGTAATGAATGTAAATAACATTCCAAGGTCAGTAATATATTAAATTGATCAAAAGTAATAGTAAAGACATTTACGTTGTTATTTGTGGTTGGGGGGTTAAATAAATCAAGTTTTCCACAAAAATATTAAGCAGCAAAATTGTTTCAACATTAATAAAAAGAAATGATAATAAGAATAATTAGAAATTAGTAAATCAGAATGATTTCTAAAGGATCATGTGACAATGAAGACTGGAGTAATGATGCTGAAAATTCAGCTTTATCATCAAAGGGATAAATTACATTTTAAAATATATTAAAATTGAAAGCAGCTATTTTAAATTGCAAAAATATTTCACAGTATTCATAATAAACAGCATTGTGAACATAAGAGAACTTTTACAAAAAAAAATCTTACAGACAAATTTTTAAACAGTAGTGTATAAACTTACAATAGTGTAAAAACAGTTTGTGTAGTTAAATGTTGTATGTTAGAAGGCTGATGAATTTGTTTGCTTTTATTAATTCTTATAAATATTTCTATCATTTTCATATTAATCAGCAACTAAAGTGCTTCTAATTGCATTTTGTCTTGTGAATATTCAGGACATGATGGCAGGACCATGACATTTTGATTGTCTTTGGTTATTTTTTATTTACTTATATTTATTTGTTTTTTGCTTTGATGATGATTTCTTACCTTTCACTAAATTGATTTCAGGCTGTTTCATCTAATGGGACATTAGGAAAGAAACAAGCCCCCGCTGCACCAATTAAACTTGACAGCAGGCCTGCCAAAAGACATGGTGAGTCATTGCATTCAATCAAATATCTGTGTGTTCAAGACTAATATGTCCAACAATTGAAACATATGCATTTTATGTAACTTCTGCATATTCCAACCCTTTTTTCCTTTCTCTCTCAGCTCCTGTTGCCATCACGGGTCCCATGCGTTCTGCTCCGGCTCCTGGCACAGAGGTGGTGAAATATTCGGTCTCCAACTCCGAGCACATCATTCCCAGCCACAACATTAAAGATATCATTCAGCAATATCAAACACCGCTCCCAGAACCTGTGCCGCAGATACCGAGGTGTGTTACCTGTGTATACTATTTGAGCCAATGATTCATTCATCAGATGATTTTATTTCCATTCTTATTATTAACTCCACTGGCATGTGTTTGATGACAGGCGGGAAGGTAAAGGTTTTGTGAAGAAGATGAACCCACATGATGAGGCAATGCATATCCTAAAAACACAGAGGGACAATCCACCTCCTCCGCAGGTATACCTCTACCTCTATCACTTCTTTTGAGCAGTTAAGCATTGCTAGCTACCAATAATTAATAATTTGTCATCGGACATAAAGTTATACTCCACAAGAGGGCGCTTGCTCTAAACTCTCCATAGAGCCGCATTTAAATCTCAGCATGTTTTTGTCTTGTTTAAAACAAACTACATTTATTTAAATGTATTAATTACAAGGACTTAATGTCAATATTAAATTAAAATAGGCCTTTATACACATTCCTGGTCATATTGTGCACAAAATGTTTGTCTTGGCAAACTTTGCTGTGTGTGTGTAATAACTGTTTGTGTAGAGAAAGGCTCCCACTCCAGCTGCTGTGTCCAGAGATCGAGGCCTCAAACCAACTAAAAGCAGCAAGAAGAAAGCACCAGAAGCACCACTGACTTTACCTCCACCAGGTAAACAACACACAGACACACATAACTTATAAAAACAATATAGTATTATGATGTATTTTTTGAAGATTACCATGGCGAAGTACCTTGCTGTTGGAAATACTGTTGTAACTAGTTTAATGATACAGTGCCATGGTATATATCAGAGTATGATAGTATAACCATTTGATACCATCTCTATAACTCTTTTTGTAAGAGATAAACTACTGTTCAGAAGTTTGGGGTCAAGAAGAAATAAATGTTTTTATTCAGTAAGGATATTCCAAATAAATGTGTTTCTTTTGAACTTTCTATTAATCAAAGAATCCTAAAAAAAAAAGTCACAGTTTCCACATAAATATTAAGCAACACAACTGATTTTCAGCATAGGCAATAATAATAAATGTTTCTTGAGCAGCAAAATATCATATTCAAATGATTTCTGAAGGATCATGTGACACTGAAGACTGAAGTAATTATGCTGAAATTAAGCTTTCCCATCACAGGATAAACTATATTCAAAATAGAGAACTGTTTAGTTCACAATTTTACTGTTTTACTTCATTTTTGGTCAAATGCAGCCGACTTTCAAATACATTAAAAAACCATGCAGACTCCAAACTTTTGGACAGGTGCATACATGTATAATGCATTTGCCCTCAACCATCTTTCTTTCTCCATCTCTCTCACACACCAGTGTCCAGAGATCTTCCAGTGGAATCTGAGAGCATCCAAACCCAGCTGCACAGGAGCAGCACAGAGGAGCATTACACCTACACAAACGTTCCCTGGAAGATATACCTCAGGAAGGAGGTGTGTGTTCAATGTATCGTTTGTTTCAGAGTGTGTAATTCATCATTTTGTGGATCATCATGAGCACAGAACTAACGCTGCTGTACAAACTGCTGTAGGTCTTCTATCCTAAAGACACTTGGAATCATCCTCTAGTGCTGGACCTCATATTCAAACAGGTGAGTGCTAAATCAACTCCAGTACTGAATTAAAATAGAATTTGAAATATTTTTTGTTACACTGTATATAAAAAATTATTTTATAATATACAATACTGTTCAAAATTGTGGTCTCTGTAAGGTTTTTTTTTTTTTTACTGTTTTTGAAAGAAGTCTCTTATGCTCATGGTGCAATAATATTATAAAAAATACAGTAAAAACAGTAATGTTGTGAAATATTATTATTTACCTATTTATATTAATATTATTTATATTTAAACATGTTTTAAAATGTAATTTATTCCTGTGATGCAAAGCTGAATTTTCAGCATCATAACTCCAGTCTTCAGTGTCACGTGATTCTTCAGAAATCATTCTTATAAGACAATTTGCTGCTCAAGACACATTTCTTATTATCAATGTTGAAAATAGTTGTGGTGTTCTATGATTAATAGAATGTTCAAAAGAACAGCATTTATTTGAAATAGAAATATTATAAATTCCTTTATTGTTACTTTTGATTCATTTTTTTGGATCCTTGCTGAATAAGCATTCATTTTATTAAGTATGGAAGTATCTTGCCTTCATTCTTCAATCCGTAAATGTATCATTTATTTCTTGTTTTTAAATTGTGTTTTTCAGATTGTTAACGACACGTTTACAGAAGCCTGTGTGCGCATTACTAAAGAGGAGAGGCAGAAGATGAAATCCTTGTTTGGTGAGGAAGGAATTCATTTACAATTAAATTTCTGCTCAGTGTGAAAATATTTTCCATGAGAACTTGTTCAGTTTACTGTTTATGATGACTACACTGATCTGTTATTACGGTACATGTGTTTGTTTCATAGCACAATATGGCATCGAGCCGAACACAGATGTTCAGGATGAAAGTGTGAAGAAATCGGTGATCACAGCTGCCAGGGAGTCATGGGAGATTTATTTTTCTCGCCTTTTTCCTGCCTCTGTGAGTTCCGTTTCCTGGCAGACTGTTAGTGAGAATGCAATGGGCCGATGTGTCACCAGTGTGTGTGTTTGCAGGGCAGTGTGGGTACTGGAGTGCAGGTGTTGGCAGTGTCTCACTCTGGTATCAAACTTCTCAAGACCGTAAAACACAGCACTGCAGCTCCAGACTACTTCCGAGTGCTCCGTCCGTTCAGGTGCGTCATCCCTCCAGCCATCTAACCGTCTGTCAGCAGTACACCTTCTAAAGCATCTGAACTCTCATGCTCTCCCACAGCTACACAGACATCCTGTTCGTTACCATCCCCTCTCCAAACATGCTGGAGTTTAATCTAATGAATGAGAAATTGATTCTGTTCTCGGCCAAAGCACCTCAGATCAAACATATGATAGATCTTTTCATCTCTCATCTTAAGGAGGTATGGAAAGGGCTTTGAATTCTCATGTTGTCGTTACTTAAGGAGCCTTCACACTGTCAAAGGCTCTGATTTTAAATCAGAAACTTCTTCCGCAGGATTCTGAGTATGTGGTAGCAGAGAGAAACTTCATCACAGAGGACAGAGCTCTTCTCAGCTTCCATAAAGGAGATATCATTCGTCTGCAGGCCATGGATGGGTTAGAGGAGGGTGAGAAGGAGTGCACTCGCATGCACACATTCAAATCTATAGTTCTTTCCCACAATCAGTGATGCAATGTATGAAAGATTGTAGTGGGGAAAATATTGACACCCCAATACAAGACATTGTTGAGTCCAACTAGTCACAGAGTCTAAGTGCACTAAAATTAAAAGGTTTGGGGACAGCATGTTTTTAACAGTAATTAATGTTTTAATTAGCAAGGATTAAAAGTAACAGTTAAGACATTTACAGTGTTACAAATGCTTTCTATTTCAAATAAACGCTGTTCCTATAAACGTTCTATTCTTCGAATCCTGAAAAAAAATGTATCACGGTTTCCACAAACATATTAAGCAGCTCAACTGGTTTCAACATTAATAATAATAATTACTAATATACTTTTTAAAAATATGTTTTTAAACAGCAAATCAGCATATTAGTCTGATTTCTGATGGATCTTGTGACACTGAAGACTGTAGTAATGATGCTGAAAATTCAGCTTTGCCATTACAGGAATAAGTTATTTTAAAAAATTTGAAAATAGAAAATAGTTATTTAAAATTGCAACTCTTCGATCAAATCAATTCAGCCTCTGTGAGCATAAGAGACATATGAGACCCCAAACTTTTCTGTATACAGTGGTTTTGTTAAGTGTAAGTCAGTAAACGAAATGGCTCTGCAGTAAAATCTCTAGAATGGAGCTCATAATATTTGCATTCCATCAGACGAGCTGCAGTTAACCTTGGGAAGGCTTGTCCTTGATACTCCAGGAAATCTGTGAGGGGGCTGTACAGTGCATGATTACAGCAATACATAAACCGCTGTGTATGCATTTTAGAGGAAGAGCTGCGACATTTTATGGTTTGCACGTGTGTTTGTGTTTCAGGTCAGAGATACGGCTGCGTGGTGAAGAAAAAGGTCATTTACCTCGAGGAGCTGAAGAGAGGCACACCAGATTTTGGTTTGACATTTAACATACAACATTTTTTATTATTATTTTGTATATAGGATGCTTTCAGTTGTGGAACTACACTTGAAATAATATATATTTCGTAATTTAATGAAATTATATATTTATTAAATGCATGCATTTATTTTTTTAATGTTAATAAAAAGCAAAATACAGAAATAATAAGCTGTTTTTCAATTTTCGATCAGAAATTACAAGTAAATATAACAAAATATTACAAAGAAACATTTAATTGTGTAATAAGTCTGGAATTTTTAATTAGAAAGAATGATTAGATAGGATTTTCTTTTCAAATGTACTCCAATAATCTTTTCAATAATCTCCTTTAATTACAAAAAAATAAAAAATAAATGGCAGTGTAAGCAGGACAAATCATCGGTGATGAATGTTTTTCCAGGCTGGAGGTACGGGGCAATGCAGGGTCGGAGTGGAGCATTCCCTATGGATTGTGTGGTTCCTGTGGCTGCTCCTGATTTCCTGAGTCTCCCAGCAGAGAGGAGAGACGAGCCGAGAGACAGACAGGGCCGAGTGGCAGCATCAGGAGCAATCGCTCTCGCTGTGGCCTCCACTGCGGCTGCACATGAGCTGGACCCATCACTAGAGGTATTTCATATATATTCATTATATCTCTGTGACAAGGTGTTTGATGGCTGATATAATGTCAATACATTATGTCATGTTATATAATGATTGCAAATGTGATGACAATAAAAGTGCTGAAATGAAACCTTTATTAGTCTTTGAAAATAAAAATTGTGAATTTTTACTGTTATTGGTCTGAAGATATATTATTAATATTAGATACTTGTTAATGTGTCTGTTTTGTGATTGTTAGTCGGATGGATTCGGGGATTTCGGTGACTCTGAAGCTGAGGGGAATATTCTTTTGGACAGCCAGTACAACATGGTGGAGTTTGCCAGGAAACATTTCAGAACGTCAGATGGAAGCAAGAGGTTAACCACTATTATATTACAAAAAAAATCCTTTTTCATTCATTTATTCATCCTTTTTTTTTTCAAAATCTGATAGTCAAACACAGGACTAAATCTAAATTTTGCCATTCTTTATGTGACTAGTGATTCATTCAGAGATAAGTCCAAAAAAGGTAAAGGAAATAAAGACCCTGCAGAGATGGTGAAATTCAGCAAGGTACTGTGCCCACTATGCATACATAAACATATTAATACATGCATATACATATGCACTTACGCGTCTGTTCAAAGCTTTGGGGTCTTTTTCTTTTTTCAAGAAATGAGTAATTATATTTAGCATAAAGGTGACTGTAAAGACATTTACAGTGTTACAAAAGATTTCTATTTCAAATAAATGCTGTTCTTTTGAATTTTCTATTCATTAATAAAGCTTGGGAAAAAATGTATCAGGTTTTTCGCAAAAATATTAAACAGCAAAAACTATTCTGAGTTATTTTAAATTGTGGTAGTATTTCAAAACATTTAATAAATGCAGCCTTAGTGAGCATAAGAGCATACCTTTTGAACAAAGTATACATATACATATGCATAGAAAATACACATAAACTTCTGATCTCTTGTTTTCTCCAGAACCCTATCCTAGAGTCCCTCATAGACTTCACTGACCCCAACATGAACCGGGTTGCTTCTGAAATTTTCCTAGGTGAGATAAGAGATAAATCACAGACACTCCATCTGCTTTATTTTTGTTTATTATGTTTTGTTATGCATCATATCTCAAAATTGATTTCTTTGTTTTTGTTTTGGGTGTAGCCATAATGAAGTTCATGGGAGATCATCCTCTCAGGGGCCAGTCGGAGCAGTTTGTGGTTTGCACCTTCCTGAAGGTAAAGCACAACCTCTCAACCATGTGACCAGCTGTACAGTTGCCATAATGCACATAGACCCCCAGTTGTGTTTATTTATTAATTTTACTTTTGGCTATAATTCTACTAATATACATCATTTTTGTAGTTAACGGGTGAATATGGACTGATGAAGGATGAGGCGTACTGTCAAGTCCTCAAACAGATTACAGCCAATACAAGCTCTAAACCGTGAGATACACACCTCTTCTTCTTCTTTTTTTTTTTTTTTTTTTTGCCTGTTGGATAGGTCTCTGTGTTAAGCTGTGAGTGTGTTGTGTTGCAGTGACAGCTGTCAGAAGGGCTGGCGGTTACTCTACATCCTGACAGCATTTTACCGCTGCTCTGAAGTGCTCAAACCGTTCTTACTCAAGTTCCTACGAGACGTCTGCAGAAGTCCAGAAGTGCTTTTTCATGGTAATTATACACCACGTGTACACATTTAACATATGTTAGTCTCCAAATTAAAGCACTATTTTTATGATGCACAATGATCTAATATTATTTCATGTGTGATCTGCAGGAATTGCTAAAGCTTGTGAACAGAACCTGAGAAAGACCTTTCAGTTCGGTGGCAGGAGTGTTTACCCCAGTAGTATGGAGCTCAAAGCCATAATGGTCAATAAATACACATAAACACAAGACCATATAAACATCCACACCCCTGTTACACATATTCACACAAACAACTTACTTTTCAAAACTATGGGGTCCATGTGATTTGATGCAATTTGAAGCAATGATCTTAACTTTCTATTGATCGACGAACCCTAAAAAATGAACCATGGTTTCCACAGAAACATTAAGGAGCAAAACTGTTTTCAACATTATAGTCTGGAGTAATGATGCTGAAAATTCTGCTTTGCGTCACAAGAATAAATTGTAACATTTATTCAAATAGAAAAGTTCTTATAAATTGTAATAATATTTCATATTATTACTCTTTTCACTAAAAGCATTAGAGAAATCATACCGACCCCAGACTTTTCTTCAGTAGTGTATGTGATATAAATTACAGTCTAATTATGTTTAATGTATGTGTTTTTAGGCTGGTCGAAGCTCAAAGCGACAGCTGTTTCTATTTCCTGGAGGAATTGAGAGACATTTGAAGATCAAAACCTGCTCAGTATGTCTCTTTTCTTTTGTGGCAGTTTATATCTTTTATTGCATGAGTAAGTTGAGATAGAAGCTGAAGTTGCTTTGTGTGCAGGTTGCACTGGATGTCATAGAGGAGTTGTGTTATGAGATGGCGTTACAAAGGCTGGAGGCAATGGATGAGTACACAATTTTCATAGTGATCAACAGAGGTACTTTATATTAACTATAAATGTAACAATAACGATAACTACATTACCAGTCAAACGTTTTTGAACAGTAAGATTTTAAATGTTTTTAAAAGAAGTCTCTTCTGCTCACCAAGCCTGCATTTATTTGATCCAGAGTACAGCAACAACAGTAAAATTTTGAAATATTTTGACTATTTAAAATAACTGTTTTCTATTTGAATATACTTTCAAATGTAATTTATTCCTGTGATTCAAAGCTGCATTTTTTGCATCATTACTCCAGTCACATGATCCTTCAGAAATCATTCTAATATTCTGATTTGCTCCTCAAAAAATTCTATTATTGCGTTGAAAACAGCTGAGTAAAATTGATGAATAGAACAGAAGAAAAACAGCCTTTATCTGAAATAGAAGACTTTTGTAACATTATAAATGTATTTATCATCACTTTTGATCAACTTAAAGCATCCTTGCTAAATAAAAGTATTCATTTCTATAATCTATAATTTCATTTCAAGACCCCCCCCCCCCCCAAAAACATTTTTTTATTTTATTTTATTGACTTTTATAATGTTACAAAAACTTTTGTCTGGTAGCGTATACTGTATTAGCATGAACACCAATGCATGATAACGTTCTGTTCATTATAAGCATGCACTGCAGTTTTGTCATCTGCCACTTTAATGCTCACACTCTTTAAAGCAGCATGGATTCTGACTGGCTGTCAATGTAAAAATAATGCAAAAAAGTTTCAAAAAGTAGTATTCTTTATTATTTCATGACCTCATATTGCATGTTTAATTCAGCGATTGTTAACTTTTATTAGACCAAATAATGAGTCAAAAAGGACACATTAAAAAGTTACAGATGCTTTTACATCTGGTTTATTAATCACACTAGAAATGAAAGATCAAGTCAAGAGTATTGCATGTTGTGCTATATTTGTTCATTTTAGCAAAGTATGATAAGTAGGTCATATACTTTTCATGATATGAATAAATAAAGATAAAATAAAATAAAAAGATTCAAGAACAACATGAGTAGTATGCCATTCCGAACATACCCCACCAGATTTATTCACTCATATTTTTGGTGATGTCATCCAGGTCAGAATGTGCGGCCCCTCAATAAGAGAGAGTACATATTAGACATTGCAACAGAGGCGGAGCAGATTGATCCCAACTACAGCTTCTGGTTCAGACGAGTCATCTGGGCCCATCCGCTCAAGTTCGACAACGAGCTCTGTGTCACCATGCACTATAACCAGGCAAGACATGTCTGTCCTATCACATGTGTCCTAACCAGATACAGTGCACTAAAACTTTTGAATGGCAGTGTAAATATAATATATACATAACAATAATATATACATAACACATTAACAATACATAAAATTATAATGTATCTACACCTATATTGTTCCTTCACAATTGTGTGTTTGTATTTGCACAGGTTCTGCCAGATTACCTGAAGGGTCTGTTGAATGTCGTACCTCAGGGAAAGATCAGTGAACAGCAGTTTAACCAGTTTGCCAAACTTGCTGCTCTTCAACACAGAGCCAAAGACAGTCTGTACACGCCTACTATGTATGTTCCAATTTTAGACATCCTTTATTCTCTATGTACTTTTACATATACATATAATTTGACCTAATTTACACCCTATGAATAATATCTGGAAATCAGAATGAGAATCTGAAAAAAAACTGTGGTGTTTATTACCCCACAGGATAATCAGCATCAATAACTGAAGAAATTTCAGTATCAGCTCAAACATTTGTCAAATTCTTCTAAGACCTAGTTATCTGAGATATGTTATCAACATTATGTATTAAATGCAATTTATCTTATTTACAGTAAAAACAGTAATATTGTGAAATATTATTGCAATTAAAAAAAATGTTTTCTAATTTAATATATTGTAAAATTACATTTATTTCTGTGATGCAAAGCTGAATTTATAGCAGCAAAACAGTTGTGCTGCCTAATGTTTTTGTGGAAACTGTGATATATATTTTTCAGGATTCTTCGATGAATAGAAAGAACAACGTTTATTTTAAACAAAGCTGTTGTAACTATAAATGCCTTTACTGCCGGTCAATTTAATACATCTTAGCTGAAAATAAGTATTAAATTATTTCAAATAAAAATCTTACTGCCCCCAAACTTTAAACAGTAGTTTATTTTCCTAAAGAATTTTTTAAAGTAACATCAGATACAAAGTTGAGATCCTGCCCTATGAAAAAGACAACTCTGGGCACTGTTTTCTTTTGGGATTTTTCTTGTTAAAAAACTTGGACCACAAAACCAGTCATAAGGGACAATGCTGTGAAACTGAGATTTATACATCATCTGAAAGCTGAATAAATAAGCTTTCTATTGATGTATGGTTTGTTAGAATAATAGGACAATATTTGGCCAAGATACAACTATTTGAAAATCTGGAATCTGAGGGTGCAAAAAAATCAAAATATTGAGAAAATCGTCTTTAAAGTTGTCCAAATTGAGTTCTTAGAAGTGCATATTACTAATCACAAATTCCATTTTTATATACAGTAGGAAATGTACAAAATATCTTCATGGAACATGATCTTATAGAATATCTTACTGATTTTTGGCATAAAAGGAAAATCGATAATTTTGACAATGTATTGTTGGATATTGTGAAAAATATACCTGTGCATCTCATGACTGCTTTTATGCTCCAGGGTCACATATTGACTGGAAAAATGTTCTCTTTCTGTAGTCATGAGTTGACAGAATACATCCCAGTCGAGATCTTTGGCAGACAGGGGCCTCAGCAGTGGATGCAACTGGTTGCCCAACATGTACATGCCGTCCAAAGCCTGAACCCTCACCAGGCCAGATCCCAGTTCCTGGGTATTTCATTCTTTTATTAACCTTTTTATAATCAGGTATTACCATGATGAAAAGCAAGGTTTGTTGAATTGTGTTTGTGTGTACTTCAGGTTTGGTGTGTGCATTTCCCATGTTTGGATCGTCCTTCTTTTACATCCAAAGCAGCAGCAACAGCACCATCTCTGCACCGTGCATCCTCGCTGTAAATCAGAACGGACTGCACTTCCTGCACAAAGACACTCATGTGCGTATCGCAAACACACAGACTTCTAACGGTAATGCAGGCTTTCTAGAGGTCCTAAAAAGGTCTTGTGGTCCTTCCATAAAATAAGGCCTTAAATTGGAGCAGAAATTATTAAGTCGTGGCACTAATGTTGCATACATTGCAAAAAAAAAAATATATATCTTCCTCAGTGTTTTTGTCTTGTTTCCCAATTTAAACATTCTTAAATCAAGATACATTTACTTGAGATGGAAAATAAAGACATTAAGTTTTCATGTGTTTTTTGAGAAATTTAGCAAAATTGAGTTAAAACAAGAACTTATATCTGTCTATGTAGTATAAAAACTGTGGTATATAAACTGTTTTTTTCTAAACCCACTGACAGATATAAGTCCTTTCTAATTTTTTTAATCATAAACTTACTTAATTTGAGGGAAAGAGTACTGAGGAAGAACTTCACTTTTATGCAGTGTGATTGGAAGATACAGTAAAAGTTAATTCTGTATTTTAGTTAAGCTGGGTTTAAAAAGTAAAAGAGATGGTTAGCTAAAAGTTGTATTTTCAAACTTTGAAGTGCTGCTAATATAACTCCTCAAACATATAGAGAACATATTGATGTATCGGTTCCCCTTTGAAATTCCTGCAATTATCTTCAGTAGTTCTTAACACGATCTTCAGAAGTCTTCAGTTTATCTTCATCAAACCTGCAGAAACCCTGTAATGTTTCAGTTTTCCAAATTGATTTTCTGATGGCAGCAGGTGCAGGTGAAGTTCCAGCTGAAGCTGATTCAGTCAACGCACACACAGCGGCCCAGCGCTGGATCCAGTTACCCTTATGTAGACGTCCTGATAGGGGACTTAACCAACCACAGAGTCACACAGTTACAGCTGGAACAGGTAACGCACAATCAACACCATGAGAACAGTGTAAAAGTATGAATGAGTGGTTTATGAGCATGAATGTTGTTCGTAGGGTCTGGAGCTGTGTCGGGTTATCGCCATGCATATTGAGAATATGCTCTCTGTCCGAGAGAAGAGGCTGACGCTGCCACCCAGTGAAATCACCATGCTGTAACAAAACCATATACAGATACACACAGTCTGTATACGAACAAATACTATGCTTTCTGTATGTTTATTTTCTATAATCAGGTTGTTTTTTATGACTAAACCAAACCTCTTAATGCACTGTTTGCACTAATCATGTGTATTTGTTCACATGTTATGTATAAAAGACACACAATGAATAAAAAGCATTATTTTTGTATTAAATGCATAATATTTATACAGATGGATTATTATTATTATTATTATCCAAAATTGTCCTTTGGTACTGTAGATGTGAAAGTATTGAAATGTGTTATTTTAAACGTTTACCACATGCACATAAGTTTGAATGAAGAGAGATGTTACTCAGGAGAACAGCATGAATGTAATCTTTTTTCACTCACATTCTCTCACGCAGACTTTCAATGAAATGGTGGTTTTCAAAGTAATGCAATGACATTTTTTCACAGTCAAACTTTGTGTATTTAGCTATTAGTTAACATTAGTTAAGATACGAGACCAAGGTCGTTATATTTGTATTAATTTTTTCTACAATTTTCTTAATAAATTTATTGATTGAAACCTAAGTTAATAAATTTGCCTACTGTAATTGTCTAGAATTTCACAGTGTTTTGGAGAAACTGGAATATGAATATCACCTCTGAGATCTAAGATCTAATAAATGAATATAATTAAAATACAGCAAATTGTTAATGATAAGCTGCTTGTTTTACATTTTATTTTTGTTTTGTTTTTTATTTTTATTTTCATTCTGAGAAACGAGATCACTAAGAAACCCCTTCGTATCTGAGGCATGGGACTTCATGATCTCTTGTATATTATGGGTTTTAACTGGCTTGCAAAATTTGCATATTTATTGTTACATAATCTTTTTAATGACAAAATCATTTTTAAGTAGTTAACCAATTCAAAACAAAAATGAACATGACATTTACCATGACTAAAAATGTATTTTTGAAAAAATATAAATAATCAGGCATAGAGCTAAACACATTTCTAAACATTTCTAAATGCATAAAAAAACTAAATATATACACTACAGTAAATGGATAATATACACGTATTATAGTTATTATTGAGGTGACGTTTGAAAATAGTTTTGTTATAATAGAAAGTTCTAGTTTTTATACAAGCTGATATCTAACATTTTTATAAATGCATACTAATTACAAACGTATTATAAAATAATTATACAAAGTAATGATAAAAATGCAATAATGTCTGTTTAAGAATAATAATATAAAATTCGTGATAATTTATAAAGATTGCTTTCATACTTTCATAAAACTGATTTTTATAGCCGCAGGGGTTTGCCGACAGCTGATCGCGTCGCTCATTGGCTGTCACTGGACCAGACCCTCTTGCATACCGCGCATGCGCAGCTCGCCAAACAGTTTTGGTTCCACGAGTTTGTTCTCTCCACGGCTTTGTGTAATCTTTCAGCAGCATAATAACTACTATTTCTCGGATACAATAAAATAGGCTGATGAGCACGGCGGCTGCAGCGAGCAGAAGGCGTGGGCTTTAAACAGCATGTAGCAGTACGCCTGGTTCCACTGGAAGCTAGTGATGGCGTAACGTTAGCTGTGCTAGATGCTAATGTTATGGCACTGTACGCAGGAAAACGCCGCCTGTGATTGACAGCCCACTCACTGCTTTGCGTTACCGATTCGGTCGGGTTGCTCGTGGAATGGGGCAGTGGAAACTTTGGTTGGTTTAATTTGCTGAACGGAGGTAAGCAGGCGGCCCCGGGCCTTTGGTCACGTCGCGCACGACTTCAGTGACCGACTCTAATGTTATAACATGGGGACCTGAGGCGAATTCAGGTCAAACAGCATTTTTGCCTCAGTTTTTTGGACTTTACTCTTGAAAATGGCCTCATTTACGGATCTGCGGGAGAAGCTGAAGTCGATGACGCCGCACAGGGACAAAGTTTTCGAGTACAGCAACGGCGAGAAGCGCAAGTACCGCGAGTCGGACGACGACGAGGAGCGGCGCGACGCAGAAGCGCGAAAAGTCAAGAGCAGTGTTAAGCAAGCGCATATCTTCACGCAGGAGGAGTGCGCGCGCATCGAGGCCAAGATAGACGAGGTGGTCGCCATAGCAGACAAGGGGCTCTACCGGGAGCACACGGTGGACCGGGCGCCGCTGCGGAACAAGTACTTCTTCGGCGAGGGCTACACGTACGGCTCGCAGCTGGAGAAGCGCGGGCCTGGGCAGGAGCGGCTGTACTCCAGAGGCGAGGTGGACGAGATACCGGACTGGGTGCACGAGCTGGTCATCGATCGCCTCGTGACGCACGGCGTCATACCGGAGGGCTTCGTTAATAGCGCCGTGATCAATGACTACCAGCCCGGGGGCTGCATCGTGTCGCACGTGGACCCCATCCACATCTTCGAGCGGCCGATCGTGTCGGTGTCGTTCTTCAGCGACAGCGCGCTCTGCTTCGGCTGCAAGTTCCAGTTCAAGCCCATCCGTGTGTCCGAGCCGGTGCTCTACCTGCCCGTCAGGCGCGGCAGCGTCACCGTCCTCAGGTCGGTCCTAGTGCGGACACTGCCCTGTCACAGTTCATTTCCACAACATGCTATTTCTTAAACACCATGTATATATCCTTACTAAA
The DNA here is from genome assembly GCF_018340385.1 of Cyprinus carpio. Classification (NCBI taxonomy): domain Eukaryota; kingdom Metazoa; phylum Chordata; class Actinopteri; order Cypriniformes; family Cyprinidae; genus Cyprinus; species Cyprinus carpio. Next base: position 19,461,780 of record NC_056597.1, on the reverse strand, counting down.
AAGTGGCTCTACAGTAATAGTAATACTATGGTATTTTAAAATGTACCCTGGTGCCATACTGGTATTATTGTGCATGCCCAAAATCACAGCAAAGTATGTTCTGGTACAGCTTTGCAAGCCAAGTTGTTTGTGTGATATGGTATAATAATGATACCTTATTTAATTCTTTTTAATAAGCATGTAATTTTTTTTTTTTAATTTTGATTTATTAGCTTTTCATTAAAAGCTATGATCTAAAAACATTATTTTGTACTTTGTAATTGTGTTAAAATGTTATAAATTATAGTTCTTGCTCATGCTCACTGCTTTGATTGGTTTTAGTGGCTATGCAGCCGATGACATCACGCACTGCATCCGCCCACAGGACATCAAGGAGAGGAGAGCTGTCATCATTCTGAGAAAGTGAGTTCTTAGGTTCTGAGTCAGAGTTGTTCTTGAAAGGTCTGGAGGCATGTGTAGGCTGTACACTGCTCTGATATCTGCTCTTGCTTTATTGTAGAACAAGGGCGGACGCCCCTCGTTTGAACTCCAGTTCACTGAGCCCATCCATCCACTCTTCTGAGAGACGACACGTACTCAAAGCCAAGCGTTCGCACCGCAAGGCCGACCCAGATGCTGCACACAGGTACTTGCGAAGTCTTTCATACCACATTCAGATCTGCCTCTGTCGAATCAACAAGTCCACACCCTACATATTTTTTTCTTTGATGTACGCCACAATACAGATCTGTCACTGCCTTTTGTTTTATGGCACTGTTAAGTAAACTTTGGTATGTAACTCTCCCCACTCTGTTTGTGCTGTAGACATAAGTAATAGCTAAAATAGCGTGGCTTGTTAAGGAGAGTTGAACACGGACTTCTTCCAGCAATCTGGCTGGATTTTCTGCAGTTTCTTCAGAAACCTAGTTTCTAATATTTAAGGTGAAACATAGTTAATTTATTTTCCAAAAATAGTTTTACAATTACAGCAAATATGACAAATGTTTATGAGGTAAAGATTAGTCTGGAAAAAATGTTTTGTTCTACATGGACCACCCTAATGCTGGCTGCCATTAATCTTATTAATCCTTATTATTCATTTTATTCAGCAAGGATGCATTAAAGTGATCAAAATTGGCAGTTAATAGTTCTATTGTAAATAAATGATGTTGCTTTGAACTCTTTATTCATCAAAGCATTTGGAGGATTCACAGTTTAGTCACACTGAAGACTGGAGTAATGATGCAAAAATACAGCTTTGCATCATAGGAATAAATTACAATTTAAAATATTTACATTTACATTTAGTCATTTAGCAGACGCTTTTATCCAAAGCGACTTACAAATGAGGACAATGGACGGAATCAAAAACAACAAAAGAGCAATGATATATAAGTGCTATAACAAGTCTCAGTTAGCCTAAACACAGTATACGTAGCAAGGGCTTTTAAATAAAATAATAAATGAAAAGAAAACAGATAGAATAGAAAAAGAATAGAGCAAGCTAGTGTTAGAGGTCTTTTTTTATAATTGTATAATAAATTAAAAGAAGATACATAGAATACAAAAAGATTAGAAAGGTAGTTAGATTTTTTTTTTTTTTTTTTTTTTTATAGAATTAGAATAGTGAGGGAAAAAGTTAGAGGGTCAAATAAAGATGGAAGAGATGTGTTTTAAGCCGATTCTTGAAGATGGCTAAGGACTCAGCTGCTCGGATTGAGTTGGGCAGGTCATTCCACCAGGAGGGAACATTTAATTTAAAAGTCCGTAAAAGTGACTTTGTGCTTCTTTGAGATGGCACAATCAAGCGACGTTCACTTGCAGAACGCAAGCTTCTAGAGGGCACATAAGTCTGAAGTAATGAATTTAGGTAAAGGGGTGCAGAGCCAGTGGTGGTTTTGTATGCAAACATCAATGCCTTGAATTTTATGCGAGCAGCTATTGGTAGCCAGTGCAGATTGATAAACAGAGGTGTGACGTGTATTCTTTTCGGCTCATTAAAAATTAATCTTGCTGCTGCTGCTTTCTGGATTAATTGTAAAGGTTTGATAGAACTGGCTGGAAGACCTGCCAGAGAGAGCGTTGCAATAGTCCAGCCTTGACAGAACAAGAGCTTGAACAAGGAGTTGTGCAGCATGTTCTGAAAGAAAGGGCCTGATCTTCTTAATGTTGAATAAAGCAAATCTGCAGTACCGGACAGTTTTAGCAATGTGGTCTGAGAAAGTTAGCTGATCTTCAATCATAACTCCAAGGTTTCTGGCTGTTTTTGAAGGAGTTATGGTTGATGTGCCTAACTAAATATATTAAAATAAATACATGTAAACACCATGTAAAAGTGAATTTTGCATCTGCTGATGTCTGCAATCCACACAGACAGTTTGCTAAAAGCACTTTACTCTTTTCTCTTATAGGCCTCGTATTTTAGAGATGGACAAAGAGCTGCAGAGGCGTTCCCTCTCTTCCCGGCAGAGACGTCACGATGGAGACAGTTCAGAGAACTCATGGAGGAGAGCTGACGAGAGAGAACCGGGCTCACGCTACACACATGACCACACACCCACTCGACGAGTCAAAATGAGACGTCACTGAAACGCAGTCAGAACTCAATGCTGATCTCCTCAGACGCCTTTACGTTTGCTCGAGGGGACCGGAAGCCAGCAGAGTGACTCAGTCAAAGAGATGCTTCCGGTGTGGGTGGATTCAAGGACATTAGGCAGCGGTTGCTTTACTTATTGAGAGGCTTTATCTATCTATTCAGACATATCATTAAGATCCACTATATTTTGTTCTGTGTGTTTAAAGGAAACGTATGGAATAAAAAGACATGTAAGCTGACTAGTTGAATTCAGTCATAACTCATCAGTTTGCACCCCAGTTAACTTCATGTGCCAGTGTCATGCATATATACATTCACATAACAATATCAAATAAAAATGTGCATTGGACTTATGAGAACTGCTACTTTAAACACAAATATGGTTGATTTGTTTTATTTCTTTTCTTTTTTTTGGCTTTAAGAGTTTTGTTGGATACATTCTGGCAATCACAGGCAATCACTGTTTTTAAGTCAGAAAAAGCAAGAGGGAAAATAAAAGGCTAATTGAATTAATGCTGATAGACCGACTTAAGATAAAAGTATGATAATACAATGTTTGATTTGCATACAGTGGCTTATCAGTGCACTTGCCTGTTGACGGTGGCTTTACTAACAAAGACGAGATCAAATCTAAAGCCTAGAATCTTTGATATGCTTGACATGCACAATATTAGTTTCTAAAATGGGATAAAATGTTACATTAGTCATCTCTTTATTTGAATGTTGTTCTTTCTGTTTTCAATGCTTATGTCTTTTCCTCCCCCCATTTAAGGGTGGCGTTGTCATAACTTCTGATTTGTTTTGGCTCTGTTATTTCTGAAGGAAAGAATTCATTCATGCCAACATTACAGCTGACATTAGAGACCTTCATAAGACTGTCATAATGGCAACAGTTTGTGGTTTTTTAATTTATTTGTTTCTGAGGTTGAATGGAAGTGCAGGAAATGTAGAAGAAAGATGATAAAGTGTCTTTCCCGTTGCAGGTGTTTAACAGAAAGTGCGTTTGACTACATGAGACTCTATATATACTTTGTATTTAAAAGGCTGACAGATGAGACTATTTTTGTTTAAATCAAATGGAGTAGATTAGACTGCATAAAAGATTAAAGGGAGATGTTCTGTGTGTTCTTGGAAGATTGTGTCTGTTATTTATTTTTCTGGTTTTATTGAAATTGAGATTTTTCATATCTTTTGTATTTTGTAGCTAACTTTTAAATACCAAAACAATCTCATCCAATCTTTCCTAAAACTCCTTTATTACATGTTACTTTTTAAGGAAGTTCATTTTTCTTTAGTTCAGTTTGCCTTGTCCATTAATATGGAATAGGAACATCATTTTCTGTATGCATTTATTTTAACATGCATAAAAAAGGTTTACATTCTTGCTCCAAGTCTTATATTTATAATTTGCACTATGCACTCTTTCATTCGGTTCAGAAATAAAAATGTAAATATTTAGTGTGGCTGGATCTCTGTGCCACTATGCCATCTTGAATTGTTGGATAAACTATTTACCTCAATGTACCCACTGTTTACCCAATAAATGTCCCACAGGTTATTTCTACAAGAAATGGTTGTGAGTGGAAAGAGTGCTGATTGTCCACTAGATGGTATAAGAGAATTTACCAGATTTTTTTATTGGAAACTATATTAGGTTGATTACAACTTTGCTCGTGGCTAGTTATTGTTTTACATAAAAATCTTGGGGGAGAAGTTACTGTATTCAGTTCATAGAATGGTGATAAAACAGCACCAAATGTTTAACCGATGTACTCAATTAAAACAAATAATATATAATCTAGTTTACATATAAATAAATCAGTAATATAATATGGAATATATTTAAAATAATTTATTAGCACAAAATACAATCAAGTACTAATGTACAAATTATTGTATTTAGGGTATCGACATACAAATGAAACAACTGATTTATATCTAATTATATATCTAATTTATATATAATTTAGATATTATATTTTTTAAGAAAAATGTACGTTCCATTTCCCACAATGAACAATGTGACCACGTTTGCATTACACAAGCAATAAAATAAGTGTCAACTGTAAAAGAAAATATAACGCTGCGATACCATTTATGGTATTTTCAAAATAATTTATGAAAAATCGTACAATATGTAGCCGCTCCGTTAAACTAAGAATAAAATAAATAAAATAAGATATGCGTTTTCATTTTTGTCCATGCATAGAAATTCCATAAAAACACAACAACGCTCCTTCACCGTGAAGTTGTGACGTATGGAGATACTGTAATCTCATTGGTCCATATGTACGTCAATCCGCGGGCTAGTGACGTGTAAGGTGTTTGTTATAGGGCAAGTGTGTTCAAGACAAAACTGCTCGATTTGATTCTCTGCTCTAATGGCTCTGAATTGACACTACCTTATAAAGGTAAGTTAGTTGTTTAACTCGTGATTAGGCCTATAAAGTGTTAGTTGTGTGACATCAATACGCGTGTTAGTTTTCTGCGTTCGACAGCTGGAGGAGTTAGCAAACGCTAATAACAAAGCGAAGCACTATTGTTGGACTCGGTTGAGTTTAATTTACATGAACTCTTAACTACAGAAATGAATTATTCGAATATTTGGTGGTTATGTGTGGTTTAATGTAATATTTAGCGAGGGAAAACGTCATGTATCGTTATACGTGTGAAACGGCACGTCTGTAATCGTGTCAGATTTAAACCACTGATAGTGTTAAACAGGTTTGCATACATTAACGTTAGCTGTCTTATCTGAAACCACAATTAATGTTATCTAGGTTTTAAAGTCCATCTGTATGCAGGCCTCCTGTCATTAAATGTGTACTAACTTAATGTGTATTTGGCTTTTTATCCATTAAATAATATAAAGATTGTAGACCTTTTTTTTTTCTTTTTTTTTGGTAGTCTGTGAGCTGGCCAAGAACTTGCTGTGCTTTTTGGAAAATACCTTTGGAATGTAGGGCTTGGCCAGCAACTGAATCTGTAAATCCGTTTTTTGGAATAAAAATATTAAGCCTAAAATGTGTTTATGAGATACTGTATTCACCCATGTCTTACTAGTGTAACCTGCAGATCACAGATGGAAACTGTACTCTATGTCAGGATCACAAAATTATCATATGAATAAGTGGAGAGTTACTTGGCCACATGGGTCTAATTTTAGAGCTGGTAAAGCCCCCTCCTGGGCCTGAGTTCATGAAAATCCATGGCTATTTCTGAGAGAGAGAGAGTGGCAGGTGAGGCTTCGGTCGGCTGATCTGTCACGTATCACATGTGAGAACTGTGTGTCTTAACCTTCATGACATTAATCGTATCAGATGGTTAAATCAATAACAGCACTTTAATTTAAAGTACTGTGATACTGATGACTACTATTTATGGTCCACAAATGGTATTCTTAGTACCATGAATATATGATGATATATATCTAAAAACTGTGATGTGAGGAAGTGCATGTGAAATCAAGTGGTCATGTAATTCTCTATTGATATTTTCAGACACTCACAGAGGACGTGATGTATTATTCGAGTAAAAGGCGAGGAGAAGATGGAATTGCTGCTGTCATTGACTTCCTGTTGTCCAATGCCCGGCTGGTGCTGGGGGTCGGCGGCGCTGCGGTGCTGGGCATTGCCACACTGGCTGTGAAACGGGTGATTGTTCATTTGTGTATTACACACTACAAAGTTCTGAGTGGTGGATATAGTTTTGTTTATAGAGTGGAACAGTGTTAATGAGGGAAAGAACTACAATTAGTACTTCTGCACTAGCATTATGAGCAACATTAAAAGTAAAATCAATGGATAAACATAAAACCATGTTTTTATTTATATATATATATATATATATATATATATATATATTATTATCAGTGCTGTTAAACGATTAATCGCATCCAAAAATAAAAATAAAAAAATACCCACACGTATATAAATACCCACACATTCAGTATATATTTAGAAAATACTCATGTGTGTATTTACATGGATATATTTATATTCATATAATTTGTTATTGTATATAAATATAGAATATATTAACCTAACATATTTTTCATACATGCATGTGTGTGTATTTATATATGCATAATACATATACACAGTACACACACACACATTATGTAAACAAAAACTTTTATTTTGGATGAGATTAATTGCTATTAATCTGACAGCACTTATATACATTATATATATATATATATATATATATATATATATATATGTGTGGTGTGTGTGTGTATATATAGTATATATATATATATATATATATATATATATATATATATATATATATATATATAATATGTGTATTTATGTATTTTATGTGTGCATATGTACAAATATTTACATAGGAAAACTGACTCCACATCATTTGTAGTGCTTTATCGGTATAGGCCGGTGCTACAGAGTTTTTTGCCAAAATACATTTGTTTAGATTCTGTGTTTGGGGAGATTTCTTTGCAGAATTATGGGTAATGTAGTTTTTCACCAGGATTTCAGCTGTTAAACATGATTATTTAACACACAAGTTGAAACAAAGCAGGCTGATGGCTTCAACGGAAGTATATACCACTGATTACTGTGCACCTCATAGCTCTCAGTTGGTCTGTGTTTATAAATTATCATTAAATCTATTCCATTATTGAGAAAATAAATGTTTGCTTCTAGAACCTAACTGTTGCACTCTATTAGAGCTTATTTTGATTACTTGTTCATTTGTTGTCTCCTGTATTTTCTCTACCTGTGATGTTGTAGCTGATAGAACGTGCTGGTAGGCCTCCTGATGAGAAGCCTGACAAGAAGATGACGGACAGCTGGGAGGAGTTAAGCTTGGTCAGCGCCTCCCCCAAACTACTGCACAAGGGTATAGAAGGAGTGGTCATGAAACAGATTGCTGCCGCAACCAAGAAAGGTACATACGTGGGAAATACCCTGGTTAGGAAGACAAAGCTTCTTGATGCTAAAAGGCAATTAATTAAAAGTAACCCTTTTTAGGGTCTTATTCTGCACAGTTCATCAGTGCATGCTAGTACAGGCAAAAAAAGCTTTGTGATTTTTACGTCAGAACTTCACCTCTCAAACTGCTCAGTGTTAACCAGAAGTCAAAAAATCATTTTACTATTACTATTGATCAAATTATTACTATTAATTAAATAGAATAGAATAGAATATACATTATTGTCCCATTTTGGGAAAATTGTCTTACTCGGGCATTAATGTTGTCACTGAACATCCCGTTTCATCATGTTATGGAAGTAAAATGGGTTTGTGGTTTTTGTTTTTTGTATAAACATTCAGTTTCATGTTAAAATGGGTTGTGAATGCTGTTTTCAGTAGAAACGTTTTTTGTGTTTGTGGGAGTTGTCCAATTCAGTGACGGTGACGTATGGTTCTGTGTGTGCTGACGTTTGTGGAGCGTCTGCAGCAGTACTACAGAACACGAGTGTGTCTGTCAGCGGAGGAGGTGTCTGTCTCACAGCAGCGAGCGTTAGAAATAGCCACAGAGATCCAGGCCTTCCTGCACTCCAAACACCCAGACATGCCACTGGGAGACATGACGCTGGCGGGGTCACTGCTCGACGACCTGCAGGTGGTTAAAGCCGACCACACCTGTCTGATCGTGCCCCTACAGGTATCAAGATTCTTTGTGGACCACTTGTTTACTTGCATGTGAAAAAAAAAAAAAAAAAAAAAAAAATGTAGACTATACAATAGTTGCTGTCCTGTACATCTCAAAGACCCATAGAGATCCATGATATCCAGAGCTAGCCTGCAGTTATATTACATATAATGTATGTTGTTTGTTCTTCTTCAGAATTCCTGGGTCATGCAAATTTCAGCAGATATTATATTATATTATATTATATAATAATATAAATGGAATATAATATCAAAAGTCAAAAACTAAAATTCAAAAAACAATTTAAGTAGGTCTTCCATAAGTATTTCTACCATTTTTATATAAGCATAGTTTTTGGTGACTCTTTGTAAAATCTTTGTCAGTGGTTGACCAAATTTAGGTCTGAATATGATCAAATTAAATTGTTCCCTGGATTCAGTGTATATAATATCATATAATATAATGATCTTGGGAGTTGCCAGAAACACTGATTATTTATTATAATATAAATAATATAATATAATTGTATGGGGTGTATCACCAGTTGAATCTCTGGACCTTACAGTGGCCATGTGCTTGGGTCTGAAATTTCTCTTGAGGCTGAATATAAATTTGCTACAAATGTGTTCCATACAGTTGGAGTCCAGTCTGTGGACGCCTATTGCCGGAGAGGACACATTTTTGGGTCACCCTCAGTATTGCATGGTTCGGCGTGAAAACCTTGAGTACTTCCCGAGGGGGCGGAGCTACTGGGACCGACATTTGCTGGGTGGATACCTGTCATCACGGCTCGTTTCTGAACAGCTAGGCAAGACGGTGATGGAATCGATGAACTGGCCATTGCTGACCGGAACCCTGGAGTGCGAGGTGCGACCAGTGCTTGGGTCTCCAGAGCTCAAATTGGAGATTCAAGGGTTAACCAAAAGCAGTTATGACAGTGGAGAAAGCTTCTATATAACAGTGTTGCCAACAGTGCGCCTTGGCGAGATGACGCTTACAGCACAACGAGAGATCACCGGGTCATTCGACTACGTCTGGTATCAGAGTCTATACACCAGCGAAACGGCTAGACTAGCAGCGCTTGACAAAGCAGACTCGGGGGTCAGAAGGAAGTGCCTAAAAACGCTGAAGGCGGTGTGCCGCAACTGTCCTTCACTACGCAAGCTCAACGGCAGCCATCTTAGCAACGTCATTCTACACATGAGTGAAAAAGAAACAGATTGGTCGGAATCAGCGTTTGCTGATAGGTTCCAGCAGGCCGTCACAGAGCTAATTGGATATCTGGAAATGGGAATCTTGCCTAGTTACTTCAAACCTAATGTCAGTTTGTTTCAGGGCTTTACTGAGGACGACATTGATGAGATGGGCTTCATGCTGTACTGTGCTGTAACTGAACCTGAGATTCTACTGATCTGATCACTCTCTCTCCTACATCTCCTATACGCACAGAGCAGTACATTTATCAAAACAACTGGCGTTAATGCACCTTCAATCAATGAATGTACCATTACATATCTTTTCTATAAGGTTTCTGTTCACGGTCCCCTATATGTGTATTTCCACTTACCTACTCCTTTAAGGGGATTTTGAAGCTTCATTTAACTATGCAGCACTTACCTAGTCTGGAATTTTGCTTGGATGTAGATTTTAAAGAAGTGAGAGAAGGATTTCATGGTTTAGACTTTTGTTAATAGCCTTTTCTGAGTTCTGCGTAGACCATGAGTATATGTTCTACTATTTTGCTTTTTGGAGCAATGGCAGTAATCATAGCTAATGTATTGAGCAAATACTTGTTATTAAGACAATAAAGCAGTAATGCATTGAATTTATTGAAAATATTTTTCTATACATTTTTGTCAGTATTTACAAAGTAGCAAAACTACAGTGTGTTTGATCGGGGGAACTGTGCATTGAGGGTTGTCTAAGCCTTCATAAGTGTTGTTTTGCCCATATTCTATTCTATTCTATTCTATTCTATGTGTTAATACAAGCTTTAATGGCTAAGAAAAGACAGAAGTAATGAAACCAAAAGTTAAAATGTAAAGCAGCTTTCCCTGTATGCATCTTATGATAACTTGCTAACAAGTTTGGTTAAAAAAAATAGCAGAAACAATAAAAATATTGGTAGGATCAAATTTCACACGGATCCTACTCGTCAGACATGAGTTCTTATATGAATTCTTGCTATTGGGATGCGTGTCTGAATAAAGATTGTTCACAATTTTCAGTTGTTTGTGGTGTTACTTCTGCTTGTTATGTCCATCAGTATGAATTACAAGCTTACCATTCAAAGTGTTTGTGTATGCTATAGTTCCTCTTTCAGTTTTGAATTTGCTGCTATCATGTATAAATACAATAAACTCAAGTCATGCTTTATGAGAGGTCATAAAAAAAGGATATGGCATAACTGCTGGGCGTAAACCAGCAGTTAACAGGCCACTTCCTTTATAGAAATGTAATAAGTTTCTGCAAAAATACCATAAACAGTAAATGTTTGATATTTTGACAGACAAAAAATGAACTAAAAATTGGCTTCTAATAATCATTTAGGTCACTCACTTTTACATTTCATGGAATGACCTAGAGAAAAGGGGATTTTTAATGTCAAAAAATTCTACTTTAATTTTTTAATTGATTTTAGTATAGAAGTGGCAGTAAAAGGATTGGCTGATTAAAATAAATAAATTTGATTTTTATTGATACATTAAGAAAAATGCCTATAATAAAATTATCATTTGTGACCCTGGACCACAAAACCAGGCTTAGGTAGCACATGTATATTTGTAGCAATAGCCCAAAATACATTGTTTAGGTCAAAATTATAAATTTTTCTTTTATGCCAAAAATCATTAGGATATTAAGTATTTCCTACTATATATATCAAAAATGTATTATCGTTAGTAATATGCATTGCTAAGGACTTCATTTGGACAACTTTAAAGGCGATTTTCTCAATATTTAGATTTTTTGCACCCTCAGATTCCAGATTTTCAAATAGTTGTATCTCGCCCAAATATTGTCCTATTATCCTAACAAACCAAACATCAATGGAAAGGTTATTTATTCAGCTTTCAGATGATGTATAAATCTCAATTTCAAAAAATTTTACCTTTATGACTGGTTTTGATGTCCATGTTCACATTTGCCTGATGACTGTTGACATTTAAGAGAGACCAAAAATGTAATAACGCACGTTCACATTTTATTTTCTTCCACGTTTATTTTGAGGAATTGGTTTGAGGCGGAAACAAGCAGAGATTGAGCCGGTTATGATCACTCCCCCTCAGCCAGAGGTGTCACATGGCTAACTATGGCAAAAGCTGCTCCTGTTACTGCACTCCGGAAAGCGCTTTAATGTTTGTTTACTTCTAAACAACGACATAAATTAACTTATAAAAAAAAAGAGCAGAGGATTATTAGTTTGAATCCGTCAGCGAACACCGGCAAGTTCATTTATACGAGTATTATTCTGAATTGACTAACGTTAGTCAGGTTTCATGACATTGCGTTTGTCATGGTCTGTATAGTGCGTCAGGCATGTGATTTTTTTAAATCGGTGTGAACTTGATCATTTCATGCTTGTTGTGGTTTTGAAGTACTTGGTCTCTTTTAATGCGGTGATAGATCACAGTTTACTGGAAATACGTTGTAAAACTAGACCTCCTGCACTGGATCAGGACAGCTATTTTGACAGCACTGTGGTGCCGGTTTCAGGCGTGTATCAAGTATGTGAGTGATAAGTTTTCTTTAATATTATTGTGTGTAATTAGTATTTCAAAACTTTTTATTGTAGTTTCACGATTAAATACATCAAGACTTTTTTTTATTAATAGCAATAGGTTATCATCGCTTAAATCTTAAAAAAAAAAAAACAATAATAATTTAAATCCATAAAATTTTTCCACACTGGTCCAGTTGTCCTGTGAGGAGATTTCAGCAATCACAGCATATAGTAGTTGACCTAAACACTTGCTTTATTTTTTATTGGTGAAAAATTGACAAACTTAACTTGAATGTAAATATATCTATAACTATAAATCAGATGCTGCTGAATCAATGAAAATTAACATTAAATGTAACAAGACAGGTTTCATTCTGTGGTGGTAATAGACATTATGAAAATCATAATTAAATGTGGAAATGTTTTGACATGGTCCTTTAACTAAAGTATAATTTCACAATATTTTTTACACCCCTGTTGCATTTGAAACTTTTTACCACCATGATTAGTTCTCCAGACTTGGTGGCTTTCACTAAAGAAACAGATTTCTGTGAAGTAGTCAAAGACCCATCAGTACTTCCGGAGGAACTGGCTGTTCCCTTGTATCCCTACACTGGGGACACCACCCCATGGTCCAAGACCTCTGGAGCTAATTTTACAAAGGACTTTATCCTTTTATCAGAGTTTTCGGAGCAAGTTGGGCCCCAGCCTTTGCTTACTGTTCCTTCTGAAACCAAGGCTTGTGGGACATTTGATTTGAACCACTTCTCCCTTCGGATCATGTCAGTGGACTATCAGACCTCGCTCACCGGCCCGGGAGGTTGTGGCTCTTTGAAACTGAACTTTGTAGAAGACTCAAAGGTAGTTTTAGGGGATTCTAGAGAAGGAGCGTTTGCGTATGTGCACCATCTTACGCTCTACGACCTGGAGGCTCGAGGGTTTGTGCGACCTTTCTGCCTTGCCTATGTGTCGTCTGATGAGAATAAAATCATACAGCAATTCCAGCAGCTTTCCGCAGAGTTCTCCAAAGTCTCTGAATGTCTAAAAACAGGAAACAGGAAGAACTTTGCAAATGAACTGGAGACAAAACTGAGAGATTTGGAGTATACAAGAGTCATGTTACATAGAGAAATAGAAAGAGAGTTAAATAATGCATCTGTAATGTGCGCCAATGAAAGGGAACGCATGTTAAATGGTATACCTACATTAGATGTGAAACTGAAAGAGAAATCACTATCTCATAAAGATGAAATGAAATTACAAGGGAAAGGCAGATGTGAGATTTCAAGAAAGGCAGAAGTAGAGTGTGAAAAAGGGAATAGGTCATGTATAACGTATGACAGAGATGAACAATTTGGAGGAAGAAGCAAGAACAAGCAGGATAAAGGATCTTGCCCAACGCCATTGGCTAACAAAGGTGATGAACTGGCCAGTGTAGAAAAATCCATTCAGGAATACAAAAGCCTTCTAAAACAGGTCACTTGCTACCGAACTAGGAAGCTTAGAGACTCTGAATATTCTCCTTATGAACCGGATGACCTTCCTCATTCTTTCGAGTTTGACCTGGATGATTTAAAGCACGGTCAGCTTGCTGGGCCAGTGCTAGAATGTAATGTTTTTCCTTGCACGGACACACCCTCGCATTCTCTGAAGCCGATTAAAAACATTTCATCTTGCCGATTTGACAAGCGTCTGAAAACTCTCGAGGAGTTGTGTGATGACTACTTCCACCAACAGGCTCTACAGCAACTGAACTCCATTGAGAAGACATTCAGAGGAGACGCCTGCCATCTCTACTCACAGCAACTTTGCCGCAATCTTCTCCACAACCTCAAATCTACCAATTTCTTATTTGAGGATCCATGTGACTTGGAAGAGGAAGTGGGGTTACAGATTGGAATAGCTGGTCAACATTCAGTCCAACAACCCTCGTTTCTTCCTGCACCATCAATTCTAAGTGAACCTGTCAGTCTTGAGTCATATGTCTCCTGCGTTGAAATGGTGCCAATCAAACTAGAGCTGGGTGGATCTAGCCAATCTCCGGCTGTACCCAGCTCTGTAAATACCCCGGCCGAGGATAACCGACCCCTAACATCCTCTGCAGGGGAGACTGAAATGGAAAATGGGGGAGTAGTTTCAGCTTCAGATTGCCAAGAAAATGTGGAAATGTGCGTTTCAGCTTTGATGAAGACCAGTATTAGTAGTGGAGATAGTATTGAGGTCTTAGGGACAGAGAAGTCCTTCAGATCCCAGGGTTCAAATATACTAATGGATACAGCACTGCTTAGACCTCCACCTTTGTCCACTACAGCCATGCTGGAAGGTCCAAGGCAAGGGAGAGTAACTACCATACGAACTTGCAGTGAAGACAGCATTGAGGTTCTTTGCACAACGGAATCAATCCTACCAGAAGACCTGCGTGCTTCATACCCTTGTGCAATTGATGAGGAAAGTCCAGAGCAAGAGACTGATGAGAAAGACATATCTCACAACCAAGAGGACAAACAAGTTAAGTGTGTTTACGGTGAGGGAAATGAAGTCCCTGGAGGCGCCTGTATGGAGGAGCTGCAAGATTTTTATCCTGCGGTCATCTTAACCCCACCTGACTGTCCTATGACTATGACCCTTAGTCGGTCAAGCTCCCAAGATGTTTGTCATGCATCAGAATTAATCCCTCTCTCATTGTTAGATGAGCCCTACCGGATAGTACCTGATGATTTGTCAGACTGCTTCAGCTATCGGAGCACCACTGCCTCTACAACCTCTGAAATTTTCCCTACTTGTCTTCCAAGGAATAAAAGAGAAGGTGGGACCAGACGGAGACGTGGCAGAGTAGGGCGAGCAGCATTGCAGTTCTTGCGACAGTTTCCCTTTGCAGTGCATGCAGTGTTTAGCGTTCTGTGTGGCCGAACTTTAGTAGTACTAGGCAGCGAGGAGGCTGCAGTGAGACGGCTGGTTACAGCACTGTCTGTGTACATGCCACATCTGAGTAAATACAGAGATGGTATTCAGCCTTGGACTTCAACGCCGCTGCAGCTAACTGACCTGCTCAACTGGAAACTTATCGGCTTTAACAGGTAACATCTACTATGCATCTTAAACATGTTTACCTTCCAGATTTCAAACGGAAACCAAATTTCTTGATTAGCTAGTTCATGCATAAATTTTGTGGGTAAACTCTGCAGGAAGGTATCTGGATAAGGGTCAAAACACTTTTTCTTATTAAAGTCGATTCAAGTTTATTTGTATAGCGCTTTCCACGATGCAAATCGTTGCAAAGCAGCTTTACAGAAAATTAAAGTTTCTACATTATATATTTAGTAATAGCTTATCAGTGGTGATCTCAAGTTAATGTCCATCTGGCAGAAATGTACGGTAAAAATCAAGCAGTTAATGTCATCAAACAGACGGTGAATACTACTAACAGAAATGATTGTGTTTCGATCAAACTTACAGCAAAATTTGGTAGTTTTGTATGTTGTCTGAGGGTTGGCATCATCTGAGGTCCTCTGGGGGATTGGCATAATCCCTTCTCAGATCACACAACCAAATCACAAACAGTGCTAACGTTCATTCTTTGTTGGCTGTAGTACTACTTAATATCTTTATTTCCATACCTGAAATCTTAGTTGGCCAGTTAGGGATTCATTTTTTCTAAATCATTAAAATAGGTTGGTGTCTGGAAAGTGGAAACTGTAGTACACCAACCCCCGGTTTCACAGACAAGGCTTAAGCCTAATGCCAGACTAAAATCTAATTCTGAGCTGTTTCAACTGAAAGAAACTTGCTCAGACTGATCCTAATATATTATCAGTGCCTTTTTGTCTCAAAATGCACACTAGTGTTTTTTTCTAAGACACGTTTATAAAAATTACTTAAATGTCCTAATTGAACTATGGCCTAATACTGGCTTAGTCTAAGCCCTGTCTGTGAAACCAGGCCCAAGAGTTTTAGAAAACAGCTTAATGCTGATGATACACAGGGCAACTTTTGAAAGTTCACATTGTTCCAAACCCTTAAGATCTTTGTTCATCTTTGGAGCACAAATTTAAAATAAAGTCATTATTTTTGCTTTATCTGCACACAAAATGTATTCTTGTAGCTTCATAACATTACAATTGAACCATTGATGTCACATGGTCTATTTTAACAACGTCATTACTACCTTTCTATCCCTTGAACATGTCGGTTGTATTGCTGTCTATGAAGGGTCAGAAAGCTCTTAGCTCGGATTTCATCAAAAAATATCTTAATTTGTGTTCCAAAGATGAACAAAAGTCTTACAGGTTTGGAAAGACATGAGGGGGAGTAATGACAGAATTCTCAATTTTGGGTGAACTATCCCCAAGTTGTGCTATAAATGAAGCACTTAAAATGGAGTAGAGGCTTGGATCCAGAATGGAAGGTCAATATTTCATGACTTATCAAGCAGACCTTCAGGTGCAGGGTTAAGTGCCTCTGGTATGTAGCTTAAACATTTAGTATTTTCTTCCTCACCCTTTTGGTACAATTTTAACAACTATCATTAAGATAAAAACAGCATAGACGTTTAGCCAAGATGATGCCATCTTTACTGTTTGTTTTGTATCTTTACTCAGGATGTGCTGTTTTACTTACACAAATATGCCTCACTGCCTGGGCCATCACAGCCGATACCTCAGCATTCTAGATGTGGATCAAAAGACACTGCGCTGCCCAGTCTACAGTGGTACTCTTCTCAACCTGCTGGTGGAACCAAGGAGCCACTTTAAACGTGGAAACACCTACTTCATGTTTGCTCAAAGTGTGCAAAGCAAGCTTGTCTCCACAGCATTCCTTTTGACATTTTCACATGGTTTCCATACGCCCAGCAGGCCTCGGGAAAGTACATGGACACAATGTTTTCATTCTGAAATTCACAGGGATGATAAGAAAATCTTAAATTATTTATCTGAACTCATCAAACTGCACTTCATGGAGGTTCCACCTAATGTCCTCAGATTCAGCTACACCACAAACTGTATTTTCAAACTGTGAAAGTGTCATTCACACAAACTAGCCAATGATTTGTGTTCTATACAGTAGTTATGCTTAGCTTTTATTGCCTTCAAATGAAAATGTGCTTTTGCCCAGCAATAACAGTATATTTACATTATCCGCATGCCATATCGTTCTGTTGTGGAATCCAATTGTTTGTATTTAACATCAACCAGATATTGATCATAGTTCTGTAATTGCACATAATATTGCAAAATACTGATTAATTCCCAGAAAAAGGAAAACAAAAGCCTGGACAAAGGGGGAAAAAAAAAATCCCAACTGCCATGCCACTTATAATCTATGAAAACATTAAATCCACTCTGTATGTACATTAAAACTTTTTGTTTTTAAAACAGGATGTTGGTCAGACTTATTTTCCTTGCTGTTGGATCAGATGCAGGATTTTACGTTTTTCTGGAGTAAGTTTGGCCACCTGCAAGAGAGAGAAGAGCAGCTCATCTTTAAAATACAAGTTAAGATTTAGCAAAATATATATTTGTAAGTTTACATTACACCAGGACATGAATTAATAGAAAATATTCTTACGTTGCACTCAAGATACAGTTTCAAGCTTAGCTGCCAGGGGTTGTGCGATCTAAAAATCAAACGCAGCGCATTTGCAAATTGCATTATAGTGGCAATCCCCAAGTTATCCCTCTGGATAAATGTAAATCAGGAATATCCAAAACATCCAAAGCAATTTAACATTAGAAACCGCCTCTTAATATTCATGCATCTATGACACTCTTTTGTAGGGATGCACCGATCATGATTTTTCATGGCCGATTCCGATACCGATTTTTTTTTTTTTCTTTAAGCAACAAACAAGAAAGAAGGACAGTTAGTAGCCTGAGATGGTACAGACATCAGCATTTAGCTTTTGTTTTTGAATTGGGTTTAAACTACATAGAACTGGCCTTAAATGAAAAGATTAACTGTAACCATGTGAAATTAAAGGCGACAACTGCATAGTTCTTCAATCCAAACAACACAATCAACACACATTCAAGAAGATGTTTCTTAATCAGCATTCAGTATTTGTTTTAGTTTTTAAATTTGGTTTTAAATAAAAAAAGGTCTTTACCAGTGAGACTAAATAAAAGTGTGCTATATAAATACATTATTCCAAAATGTTAAAATCATGTTGGTGCGAATAAAACAAAGATGCAAAGTGTTTCATTTATCCAATTAAAAAAAAAAAAAAATAGGGTAGTGATTCACATCTGTATTTTTTTACTTGAGCCAATGAAAAATAACTATTGGCTTAAGTTAAAAACATATAGATGTGAATCATTACCCTAAAAAAAAATTAATTGGATGAATGAAACACTTTTTTTCAGTGTGCTACAGCAGGTGAATTTTAAATCAAATTAAGTCGATGTAATTTTAAGGTAAAATAAAAATAATCATCTTATACAGAACTGACATTTACTTCTGGCTTTTCAAACGTGTAGCCTATGCAAGTTCTACTTTACAAAAAAAAAAAAAAAAAGTATTTCAGTTTTGTCACAGTTTAGTCCGTTTCGTTTCTCATCCAACACGTGAGAAGCTGAGCTGAACATCGCTTCACTATCTCCACTTGTGTAGGGCGCGGACAGGTACAGTACGCTCGCGCAGCTTCAGCGAGTGCAGTAAAGGGGCTCTTATTTGTGCGCCAGTACACCAGCAGCTGTTCGCTTCCTGCTATCTGTGCCTCAGACATGTAGCTCTGAATGACTGCCCGTGTCCTGCGCACAGATTTCGAAATACTTCCACACAAATGACATGATAGCGAATGATTACAGTGTAGTCTGTGCACACGGGCGCACTTCCGGAAAAATCGGCCAAAAAAGACCAAAAACCGGGCGATTGCCGATCGCGTATTTTAAGCAAAAACCATCCAGTTCCGATTTATGGCCGGTCAACCGGTGCATCCCTACTCTTTTGCTAAAGTATGTTCGAGATATCTAGATGATTATGTAATAAAGAGCATGAATTACATGACTTAGGACTATACTATAGTGATGGACTGCTGCTTCTTACTCATTCCAAGTGGCAAGCAAGCTATTGGTGGGATAGGTGTTCAGGTCCAGAACCATGCTGTTTTCCCAGAAGTACATGCAGAGGAAGTACGCAACCAGGGAATGTTCTGTTTCGCTCCACTTTCTGAAACCGATATAGAGCATGTTCGTGCTTAACATGACGTTTTTTGTTTTGGTTAATGTGTACAAACACACACCCTTACCTCTGTAGGAGCTGGTATCGCTCATCAGACAGTTCCTCCAGAAGACAGCAAAGGAGGTAGTGCAGCACATCTGGCCTCACCAGCAGACTGTAGAAGAACCAACGGAGCGCCCAACGGTTGAACTGAAGGCAAACGTACAAACAGTTACACAAAAGAGCATGCACATAATCAGGACTACTGAATTTAACATGGGATGATACAATACTTACACTTCAGCATTTCTTATTTTTGTTCATAGCTGTAAATGGAAAGTTTGAATTTGCTCATGTTGACTAAAAACTAGAGAAAATAAGCACCTTGAAACACATGATGATGCCGAGGATGGGCTTGAGCTGTGAGTGGAAGATGCGCAGAACCAAAGCCTGAGTGGCCAACAGCAGTCTAGCCTGGTCAGGATAACCCTAATGGGAAGAGAGTAAATCAACATTACATGCTACACCAATAACCAAAAACTATGAATAACATGTCAGGCATATTCAGAATCAGCAGCATGGGTAAAAATGAAATAAATTAAAATCAAATCAAATAAACACACACACACAGTCATTTCCAGAATTACTGACACCCTCTGTAAACATGAACAAAGCAGCCTGTAAAAATAAACCTGCATTAGTTATCCTTTTGATGTATTAATCAAAAAAATGTACAAAAACCTAACCTTTCACTGAAGTACAACAATTGAAAATGTGGGGGGAGGTGGGATTTCATATGAGACACTCTGTGTTTGTATAACTTTTTTTAATAAAATATATATAAAATTACACAATGTTTGCTTGTTCTGAAATGAGGAGGCAAAGTCTCTCGATTTTGACATTTTTCGTATTAAATAAACACTATCAAGAAAAAAAAAAACAGCTTGAACCAAAACAAAGTATATTTTTCTATTTTTCCAAAATAACTATGAGAACATTGTAACATAAAATGAAACATGACAGAGACAGAATTATAATGGGCATCAGACACCCTGCTTTATAGATATTCATGGATCTTGCACATTTTTACAAAAAAAAAAAAAATGCTTATGAAAAAAAAATTCATGACCTAAATGTTCCATTATTTTACAATAAGAATAAAAAAAATCAGTTCAAATTATCATGTTAACTAAAATTAATGCCTATTAACGCTATTTGTTTGCTTTCTATTTGTTTTAAGTACAAGCTGCGATTGTGCCAGACACTACTCCACGCAGAGAACATATCCCATCACTGAATATTGTTATTTGCGTAATTCAATTAAACTCAGGACCTGAATTTAGTTTTGGAAACAGTTTCAGCTTTATACGCACCCTTTGGATGCGACTAAGAGCACAGAAGTCTGCCTCTGGAGTGCCCAAGTGCCTAATGGTTTAAAAAGCAAGCAAAAAATATGTTTTTGTGACGATGACCTGATTAGGCAAGTGAGAATTGTGAACTGTACCGAAATGGTTTAGCATCTAACCTACATGCTAAACTGAATAAAAGTTTGGGATATATGCGCAATCCTGCACCAAAATCCAGGACCTGATTAAACAATTCTATTATACAGAGATTTGTGAAATAGATTTCCACGACTTTTCCAAAACGTTCTGGGTTTATTTATTTTTCCAAAACTTTTCCAGGCCTGGAAATTGCTGCTTTATAATTCCATGACTTTGTCAGGTTTTTCATGACCGTACGAACCTTGGATATTGTAATTTCCCATATAAATATCATTATAAACCAGAGGTTAAGACAAAAAAAATTGCAAAGATTTAATTCATTAAAACTCACACGCTCAAAGGCTTTGGGGATCTGTATACGGGAAGTTGTCGTCAACTCCTCAAGAATTGCACTAGCAGCATCTCTGGTCACCTGAGCAGAAACAAACAACTATCAGTCTCCATCATAACATCTCAGTATGTTTTCCAATCCTCTTCCCATCCAGACAGACACTAAATAAACACACTCCTCTCACCGTCTGATAGGTGACATCAGGCTCGGCATAGAATGCACCAACAGGAACACCATCTGGAGTAGTAAAATTAGAACTGACAACGCTGAGCAGATACACCCATGTTTCCGACTAAAAACATATAGAGACATCTATTATA
Source organism: Cyprinus carpio (assembly GCF_018340385.1). NCBI lineage: Eukaryota > Metazoa > Chordata > Actinopteri > Cypriniformes > Cyprinidae > Cyprinus > Cyprinus carpio. Next base: position 19,440,554 of record NC_056597.1, on the reverse strand, counting down.
AAAGCAGCCAGACCTTGAAAAGACTCTGACAACACACTCTAGCTGCCAGTGAGTACTAAGCCAACACACATGAAGAGTTAAGAAAAAAACAAAAATCACAATGACTTTATGATAGGTAGCGTCTAACTGGTGTTTAATACTGTATCACGATGACCCGAGCTGTTTGCCACACATTCAGTATGCAAGGGAAAAAAACTAAATACACAAATTGATGTTAAAGGGGTCATATGATGCTGCTAAAATGAACATTATTTTGTGTATTTGGTGTAATGAAATGCGTTTGTGGTTTCTGAAACGCGTCGATTTTTACAAAGCTCATCTCTCTGAGAAACTAGGTGTGCTGTGATTGGCCAGCTATCCAGTGCGTTGTGATTGGCCAAATACCTCAAGCATGTGACGGAAATGTTACACCCCTTAACATACTGTGATGCCTTGTCCGGCTGGAGCGACGAGACAAACATAAAAACCATTATAAATATGATATAAACATGAATTCTAGTCGTGTCCTCTTTTGGAAGGCAAAAACAAAGTAGTTTCGCTTTCTCAACGAAACAGCATCACACACTGCGGCCTTGACTGAGAACGGCGCGGCCAGTGGATTCGAGGAAGGAGCTTAAGGCCCCGGGCTGGAAAGCCGATCCGGCGATCCACAGTGCAAAGTTGATGTATTTCCTCAGCGACCAGCACGGATCATCTCCAGGCATGACGAAGCGGATATCGTCCTCTTTTGGAAGGCCAAACAAAGTAGTTTCACTTTCACAGTGAAACACACAGCACATGGCAGCAGCGGCAACAACAATACTACAACGAGAATAAAAGGTTAGCCTTCTTTCTTTGCGTGAACATCTGGGCTGCGTTATGCAAATTTTCCCACATAGTGACGTAGAGATGTTGGGGCGTGTTAGAATGAGCTGTTTCAGGGGGGCGTGGACGAGTATTATGCCTTGTAAGGAATGTGTGTTTGGATTTGAGAATTTAGTCTTTTATACTTTACAGATCTTCTTTATGCACCAAGAGCTTGTAACACTCCAAAAAGAAAGGAAAAATTGAAATCGCATCATATGACCCCTTTAACAAACTCAAAATACATGTTGGTGGCCATCAATAAATATAAATAAAATGGTATTGAATTCAGATGAGATACAAAAGTCAACTGAGCTTTTGCACATTAAACATTAAGTTACACAAAATAACATTATATACCATTTTACTTACATCAGCAAAAACAATGGTGTTACAGTCCAGAACCCTCAGTGCAAACTTCAGTACCTCTATCATCTTGAATGAATTTGAACCTATTGAAAGTACAGGAAAAAAAAAAAAAAGAAAGAAAAAAAAAATCACATTGAGCATTACATTTGAATGTCACCTCTCATTTATAATAATAAAAAAAAAAAAAAAAAAAAAAAAAAAACTTTCATCTGAAATTAAGTGATCAGTGACTGTCAAGCTGCAAATCAGCAGCGTTTACAATCCTGTTCTTTCTGCTCTCACTACTGACCTGAGAAACGAGTGTGCAAATGTAAAGCTACATTTTCCTCACTGAATAGGATTATGGATTAAACACAGGAAAAGTATATTCATGTCAAACAGCATTTCTATATTAAATGACCATGTTTTTCCTTATATGGGTTGATATTAACAAAGATGGCAGACCCTTTAAGATTCTTTGGCTTTCCTACTTTGTAAATAATAGCCCTATAATATTAAGATATTAAAAAATGTCAATACCTATTTGTTAGCAGAGGGTGAAATGTCACATTTGTCCCTAGGTTAGTCATGTTCCCTCAACAAACCAGTTGAATACACCTGCTACTTAAACGTACATAAACTATTATGAGTTGTCAGTGTTTCTTACATTTTACTCTTAAACTTCTACTTAAACTATTCCTTTAAGTGCTTTTGCAACACAATGGTAATTAGCTCATATGATCTGAACCTACTGGCTGGAATCAGACTTTATTTCTGTGTATGTTTCTGACAAGAGGATAAGAGTGCTGTTAATTCTCTACCTTCAATCGGTGTCCACTTAGTGCTCAGTAAAGGATCAGGTATGATCATATGGCCATTTCCTGCATCAAATTCTTGTGCTACATCAGGGGCATGGCCTGATGTGAGAATTCTCAGATAAGCTCTGAACTGTTGAGGTGTGAGACGGGAAGCATGGCATGTGGCACCGGGCATTAGTGATAACATGTGGCAGACTGCACCACTGTAGTCACCATCCTAAACACACAAACATAAAACTCAAGTGGCATTTTCACCATCACTTTTTTTAAACTTTTCCATTAATTGATTATATTCAAACATTATGCATAATTTAACACGCAAAGGAGTTTTCAACCTGGGGACCACAACCACTGCAATTCCTCTTTTTTTTTTTTTGAGAGAAAAATAAATGTATTTTTTAATAAAGATTATGGGCCAGATTTACTCAACAGGGCGAATTAGCATTAGAGCATAATTCCATTAAAGCACTAATGGAAGGGGAAAATTCTGTGGGTAATTTACTGTCAAGGTGCACATTAAAGAACACAGACATGACATCTCATTTCAATAATGACCAGCGCAATCTACCAAGAGCAGCGCAAATTACCACCTGCTTTAAGACATGCTTTTTTGGGGCGATAAATAATGCCACAAATACCAGTGAATTGACAAGTGCAAATCTTAGTAAATCGTGTTGCGTTATCATTTAAATACTCTTCTCCCATAAATTTATTGATCAAAAGGGTATACTCCTACAAATGCATATTCAATAAGGTGAGTCGCAAAAATAACTGTGTCCACGCCTTTTCATTGCTAATTTTCCACTCTGTGTCTTTAGTAAATCCTGACAGTATTTTTTTAATATGAATGAGGGTTTGCGCTGGCACAAGCTAATAGTAAATCTGGCCCTATATTTTAGGAAACAGGTCCTTGCATACTGGCCACAAATCCCTTGCATCAATAAGTTAGGAAACTCCATAATTTAAAGAAATTTTTTGGTGAACTTTTTTAAATGCCTGAAAAGGAGTGTAGAATTGTGAAAATGCAATGTAAAAAGCAATTAAGGAAATGGCTTTAGTTCAATTTACCTTGCACAGGTAGAGGGGAACCAAGTCTTTCATTCTCTGCAGCCTAAATCCCAGACAGACAGAAATGCAATGAAAGATTGGACCATAAATAGAGTATATAACTCAATGTATATTCATGACATGCAGCTGTAACTCACGTGGGATTATTGATGCTTTTGACAACTTTGAGATAGCGAGCCAGCTCACGGTACCTAAGAAACATATAGATTATCATTTTAAGGGTAATTTTAATAATATAAGGGTAGATTAATGTTTTTTTTTTGTTTTGTTTTTTTTTTTTTAAAAGAGTTGGCAAGGGCTACAGCGATGACACTTACAAAACTCAAATAATAATCATTAGTCCACACAGAATCTCCAAACTATTTTTCTGTGCTGTTTACAAGGGAAAATCTCTGGAACATTGCTTCACTATTATTGGTCATTGTAGTATTTTTTTTTAATTATTCCTAGTGAGAAAAAAAAAAAAAGACTTTTGTTTTAAATATGCACAGAAACTGATATTTGAATCCGACAACTGCTGAGCTTTGGTTATGAAGATTCTTTGCAGGCCTATATGATTTATTGCACATATCATTCAAATAAATGAAGAGCACTTTAATAGTAAACAAAGCATAAAAAGTACACTAAGGAAGAAGCATTACTTGTTTTGTTGTTGAAGTTTACAGACTCTTGCTTGAATCACGACCAGAGGTTCAAACAAGACTTGATGCCTTCGACCTTTGGCCTGCCTCTCTCCAGTGATGTTTTGACCTTTCATCACAGCAGAGAGCAAGGGATCATCCCAAGGTAGCACACTCAGACTGCAGCCAAAAAAATAAATAAAAAATCAATTGCAGGTCACAACTGAACAATTAGTGCATTAGCAACAAATACTTTAAACTAGGAAACAACATAAGGGTAGCCAATGATGATTAGAATTTCCTTTTTGGATGAAATATTCTTTTCCAGAATATTCCAGAATATAAAGCTTTTCCAAATGCCAGTGATGTTGAGGCGGTACCTTTTTGGCAATGTGCAGTTTGAAGGCCGAGGAAGCTTGTGGTAGAAAGTCTCCAGCTGCTTTATAAAAGAGCCAGAAAAATCAAAGCCAACTAAAATCGTCCACACTTTTGTCATAAATCTGGAAGACAAACACAGATTAAGAAAACGTAAACTCCAAGTAAACACACATAATAACTTTTGTTTGTAGCATTACCTCCACAGGAGCTTTGACACTGTTTCAGATACAGTGTTAGCAGCTTGTATAATTCTGTAAAGGAGATAAAACACACCTAAGAGCTGTAATTGTACATTACATTGTAAAGACGGGTCAGAATGCGCAATAGCATAAAATTCATTACCCAGGAGTCGTGTGGCTGACGAAAAGCTTAATAGCCCCTAGCAGCATCACAACACAGGCCTTTGGATTCCCTTTCATTGCTTCATTCAAAAACATTTTGATATGTTGACTCACAACAGTGTAACTGCAAAATCAAAAAGAACCATTTTAGTATAGCAAGCACTGATTAAAGAATTTGACCATTATAATTAGTGTTGTTTGGCAAGAAACACTATTATTGGTTAGAGGTATGGCAAAAATCACGTTTTTTATTTTCAGGAAAGTCATGATCTTATCATGATTCTTTTTTATGTTGGTTTTACTATTTTGCAAGTTGTCTTAGTAGTACAGCCAAACTAATTTCCCCATTTTAAAAACAACGCCTTAGGTAATAATAAAAACAGACGGCAGAAAGCGCAACATTTAGTTGTTATTGTGAGTGTGCACACAAAGTTTTTACAGATTCAAAAGATGCATTACTCTTATCTGTATGAGCAAAAATTACAGAGTATTTTAAGAGTAAGTGAGCGCACCAGCACCTCAGTGCAGTGCGAGCTACTGTTCAGCTTCCACACTCCACACACACACTTGACTAGCGCACTTTTTCTAGGTTAACATTAGATTGAGCGGCCATGTAAAGTTGCTTCTACATACATCTTTCAGATGAAAAGTCATATTTGAGGTCAAAGAATGATAGGTGAGCGTTTGGATGTCCTGTCCGAAGTACTGTATTACCACAAAGACCGGGTAATTAATGACCTGTCCCATGGACTGTGTGACCCCACCACATCCTGTGGAATTTATTTTATTTATTTTCTGCAGCTATTTAAATTTTCGTTGACCAAGCCTCTTCTAGTCGACTAACAGTTAGTCGACTATTAGGGGGCAGCCCTAGTATATGTGAAACTTGTGTGTTTTTGACAGTTTCAGCGTTATAGTATTTGAATGTTTTATTATTCTGTTTTTGAGTTTATGTTTGACAGGCTTTTTAGTCTATATTCGCCCAGAAAAAGTGCATGTCATAACAGAACGCAAATGAAATGTTTAACTGGCAAGTTTAACTGGCATCACACACACCTAATATTGACCATACGTTGATAAAATCTTGCTCCCATAATAACACAATTTAAAACTAGTTTTTTCTCTTATGCAAAATACAATCCTTAAACCAATTTCCACAATTCCACCCACATAATTTAAAACTGTAACAATTTCCAAATTAAGATTTATTTTCCCTCACAATTTGGTTTATTTAATAATTTTACGATAATTTAACTAGCAAAATACAAAAAGCAACTTCTGAAAATAATAAAGAAGAACCACTCACTCATACTCCAGCATCTTAAAGTGATGTTGATAGCATCCTTTACATCCGATGGTTTGACTCTGTGTATTGCTGTTATTGTTGCGGTGACAGGTGCAACGACAGTTCGCTGAATGGTTGGGACTCTCAAACCCCAGTAAAAAAGTTGCATACTTCATTGCCAAACTACCAGCAAATTTCTGCAGTGAAGTTTCTACCAGATAAACACACAAATGAGTCAAAGATTTAGGCTGGCAAAGGGACTAGGAAACAATAAATCTACAGTTTAGTCAAGTGAGAAAACATACCTGCAAGTCGTAGGTCTGAATCCATATCCAGTGGGTCAAAGGTGAAGTTCAACTCATGCAGAAATCCCATCAGACTCTTGTCACGGAGGGCTTTCCAGTAGACACTGTGCTTATGGGCATTACAGTGGCAGATCCCAGGGATGGTCCAGAGCTCGCACTATTAAATACAAACACAAAAGTGGACTTGTTTTTAGCCTGGTATGTACTAAATCAGCAAGTATGGCCAAAATAAAACAAACCAAGACTTGCGTGTAGAATAGCCTGGAAACAGCGAGAATAAAACCAGTAACCAGTGCATTCAATCAATGCCATTGCATATATTGTCATTATTTCCATAGATTTGTGGTGGATGGTGGCAGTGGTTTCGTCAGTAAAGCCGGTTCCCTGATTACAGCTAAATCGCCATCACCTGCTTTCAAATGGAGCGGCATTTAATAGACAGAGCCGTAGTTCACTGACAAGCTACGCATTATCGTGTTTATTATCGCAGATGAATCGCCTTCGATAATGAACGATGAATTCATCAGCTTGTCAGTGAACTACGGCTCTGTCTATTAAATGCCGCTCCATTTGAAAGCAGGTGACGGCGATTTAGCTGTATTTGGGGGCAGGTGTTTATTTATTTAATGGGCTTGTTTGTCGCATGCGATATATCGCGCAGCCCTAATTCAGATGGTTTTAATTTTACACAAGTTACATAGAATCTTACATAAATCTTTATCATGAAACACACATTTTGCTTTTGACATATGCATAAATCAAGGGTGTAAATCAATATTTTTATTGTATATACTCCTTAGCTTTATTCCTACTCAATATATGATGCTTATTACAGAGGAATTAAAGGAGGAAGACAAAGGTTTCAAGAAGGTCGCTGCCCAAATGAGGTCATGCAGTACATGTAAGGGTTCGATTTTTAAGTCTATTTTTTTTAAGTCACTCAAATGCAAGGCCTCAGATAACTTATGAGCACAGGCCCCTTCATTTTATCCCACGCTTTGTAGAAGACATGGATATTTTGTTCTTTTTATCTCTATTCTGTCTCTCATGTTTCAAGTTTAATCAGCAAATGCTGTGTAAATAATGCTTCTTTCTGTAGTCAAGGTCGGTAGTCATGGTGAGAGTCTAGGGAGTCAGATACAATGTTTTCAATTAAAAATTATTCACATATTTTAGATAAGTCTATTATGGAGATGCCTAGAAAGATCAATGTGGATGAAGTTTAACCAAAAAGTGTACATATAATCTGTTCATTGGTTAATCCCATACACTTGTAGAGTCTTAGGTTCAATGATAAATTAATATGAATGATTTCACTGAGTTAATACTGTTTTACTTCAGAGCTCATTTTTGTAGCTCTCTGAGGCATGTTTCAGTTGTAAGATACTACTCTGGATCACGAGCCCAGATCAATCTTATTTGATAATCTTACCATTGCTTGAAATGACTTTAATTTTACAAGTGAATTTCCAGTTTCATTTCAGTAGCTCCGTTATATTAAGAATCTATCAGGTTGCACCAGTCACTTTGTGGTACAAATAAAAATTATATACGTCACTAATTTACAGTTCATCACCTTTACAAAGAAAGCAAGAAGATAAACTACATAACAGTTTAAGCTGCAACTGGCACTGTGTCCAAAATTAAATACTTCCCTACTATAAATAGTATGCAAAAAACAGTACGGCCAAAGAGTAGTATGCCTGAATTCACATTATAAATAAAACTGTAAGCGAAAAGTCTGCTGATTTTTAAATTAGGTCACAAAACATGCTAATGGACCCAAAAAATTACTCACTTTTTCCATGCAAAAATGTAATTAGCTTTTTTCCCTTCTGATGTCTCGTAACAACCTGACATTTGCATACAAGTTTCATGCACTAACACAAACCCTAGGTTAGAAGCCAGTGGACTCACCGTGGATGCCAGTTTGTCACAGATATAGCAGAAACACTGATCACAGTGCTTTGCATTATCTTGCAGCGGTCCTGAAACGTCCTGCTCTGCTCGACTAGAACAAGCACACAAAAGCACGTAAACACTCACAGACACAACACAAGTCCTTCACAGAAGAGTCGCCTCGCTGCTTTACTGACCAGAACGCCAGGGTGCAGTCATATCTCGCGTGTGGAAGCACTGTTGCAGTTTGGGAGTATGTGATGGCCAAGTCTTCGTCCAACTCTTCAATATGTTTAGATACATCTGAGATCAACAAAGAGATAGAACAGAGATATGACAGTGCTACTGAAGGATTACTATATTCATATACCATAGTATTTATGGTACACCATGGTACTGTGATGAACTTTAAAGAGGTACTACCATGATATAGGAAAAAAAATATTATTACCATAGTCTCAAACACACACACATACACAGTGACATTTCTGTAGCATGTAAAAGACAATATGGTATTGCCATATGATACATATAACGTTAGTCCAAAAACGTAGTTCTTTTATGGTAACATTTAACGTTAGTTTTGTTTGTGTCATGTTAAAATACAAATATAACGCAGATCACCTGCGTCGTTCCTCTCAGTTTCAACGATCAGCACCGAAGAGTCGTTGTGGCTCCTCAAAAAGTCTCCTTCATCATCATCTTCATCGCTCAAAATGATTATAGGTATGTTATGCTCCGTCCTACAAAACACGACAGACAACAGAGAAGAAACAACCTCTGATATCAAAATGACTCGGCTGGCATTGTGTACGTTTCGTATGAAAACTTTTAAGATTAAGATTTTGTTACTTAGTCAGAGAACATACATGTTTTATCGAATGAACCGTCGGTGAACGCGCGCGTTCAAAGTTTGGCGCTTTAGCTGGATCACGTGACTCTGAAATGACCGGAAATGTTGTCAGCGTTGCCGACGATTTCCAGCCCAAAAGCTCTCCAAAACCCGCCCACTCCAAGAAAAAAAATCCACATAAAAAGGTTAACTACAAAAAGAATGTGATAGTATTAAATAAGCATATTAAAAAACATACATGACAACGAAATAGTGACAAAATAAAATTATAAAAATGAATCAACTTCCCAGACAGGAGAACAATTCAACAGGAAGACGCATCAAATCATGGCAAGTACAGAAAAAGAACCGAAAAAGAAAAACTATTAGAAAAAGACTTTTAAGTAAGCTATGCATAGACGGGGCGTGTGCTGGACACAGGAGAGAATTTAATGGGGGCTTGGGCCATAAATGATACCAGAGTGAACAACAATGTAACACAATTAAACTAGATATATATTACGGCTGTCGCGAATATATTATGAAAATATTATGATATGAAAAGTGTCGATTGCTGCATTGAATTTCTATCTGCTCAATTTGCCACATTTTTCTTTATATTTGTTTTTACAGCGTTGAGCATTCTAACCAATCACACACGACTGTGTTGAGCTTATGAACGCAATGGCCAATCAGAGGCGTTTAGATTAGTCATCGCTGAAACGAGTTTTGTTCGCTCTGCGCTCGCTCGCTCGCAGACTCAATCTTGCACTCTCACAGTCACAAACTCCAGACAGCTTCATTATAACGGGACTTATTTAAAGTGGTCTTAAACTCGCGCTAGAAGTCAGTGATAATGTTCCTTGATCATGTAAATGTTCTTTTCTAGCTGGCTGTATGTAATATATTCGTTCTTTGAACAACCGTGGACATAAAAGCGTTATAATTAATAACTTACAGTGTTTTTATTAAACTGTGATCACGTTTAATACAAATTCAGTCGTATTAAAAATGTTTTATGACATGACACCCATCTGGTCTATGGATTTAAGACTGATTTACGATGTGCGTAAGTTAGTTATAGATTACACTTCCCTCCTGGAGTTCGTTCACCCTCCGCACGAGGCTATGTCAAATATTTGTTAACAGCACAGACCCAGACAGACAATCAAACATGCATCGTTTTCAGTTTCAACAACAAAATAAAATCGCCCAGTACGTGATCAGGATAGCCAACTTTAGTGAACACAGCAAACTTTTGGGGTTGACAACATAACAGAAAATGTGTCTTTAGTGATAAAAAAAAAAAAAAAAAAATTGCGCTTACCCTCGTGTTGCGCTATAACTCAAAACAGCACAATCCAAATCTGACTTTAAGGTCAAAACGGCAGAACATTAGACAATCTCAACTGCACTGCAGCTCTGGTTTACACAGTTCATAATGACCTCATTCACAGGTGTCTCCTCCTTTCCTACCTCTTTTTTTTTTTTTTTTTTTTTTTTTGGCTCATCCTCAAACTCTTGAATAGCCTAATATAACTATTATTATTATTTATTCATTTATTTATTTGTATTATTAATATATTTATGATATTATACTTCAAGGTGTCTTAATAGTTGTAGAAAATCTCTCTCTTTAAAAAAAAGAACTCTCAAGTGTTATGGAAATTTCTATATTTTTCTTTATATTCTATTTTCCATTTGCACAGGAACAGAGGAATGGCTACGACTGGTTAGAACTAATCTGAGAAGATCAAAGCGTATCCTTGGAAAGCCTTTATCAGTATAAAAAACACTGTGCTGAATTGCCTTCTGTCTTTCTCACTACAGAGCTTCTGTGTGTTGGACTGACCATTCTTCTAAGAATTAAAAGACCAATTACAAATCTTTTGACTGGTTATTCTCTCTCTGTCTCACATTTAACATTTAGAATTTTTTTCATGACACAAGTCACTGAACATGTACCAGACATGTAGCTATTGCATGAAGATGTAACACTTACATTTACTCCTTAATCCTATAAAAGTTACTGTAGAAAATCTTCTCTCTTTGTTCAAAAAATCTCTTGAGTCGAGAAGTTCCAGGTGCCAAAATCAGACTTTATTGTTAGAGACAACAAAGTCGAGATGCGGAACATCTGACTCACACTTATATACAGTTAAAAATGAATCATACTTTAACAAAATGTACTTTAACGAGAATACTTGTATAATAGCTTCAGGCAGTTAGAGACACTGCATGTATAAATCCGAAATGACTGTGCCGGGAATATTGGGGAGATTCCACAAAAAAACAAAAAAAACAAAAGCATACTTGCAACCAGATCATTGGTTGAGAAAAAAAGTGTGAGATGCAAGTGTCGTCAGATATCATATTGTGCAACGTGGATTAGTTGTCTAGCCCAATAAAGTCTGGCTTTTTGAGCCCTTGTTTTTTGACAAAGAGAGAAGATTTTCTACAACAGCTTTTGGATTAAGGAGTACATGTAAGTGAAATATATTCATGTAATATAGAAACATACATGTCTGGTACATGTCCAGTGATATATTAGCTTATAGAAGTTGTTTTAGTGCAAACTAATTTTTCTTATTTCCGGTGCTAAATTGTATTTCTAAAACTATTCAGGCTTAAAATCTGATCCTGCACACTTGGGATTGGCTTGTTAATTAATTAGCCTAAAAATGTGTGAAAACCACCAAACTGATCTCAAACTGGGCCAAAGTTTGTCCACCTGCCCAAACCAGTTTTGACATGCACAATAAAATTCAAATCCACCCGATGTGTCAACACTGTCAGCCATTCCCTAGTTCAATTATAATTCATTTCATTTTATGCAAAATATATTACAAAATCATCAATACAAAAATACACAATTGGCACCAGTAGCACTGATTAAATAAAATATTTATGTTTTTGTGATATATTTACAGTATCTTGTAATATATATATATATGTACAAAAAATTAAAATGTAATGACTCTCTGCAAATATCTACCATTACAAAAAAGTAATTTAATGTTGAATTTAATTAAGAAAAAATGTAGACCTATTCAATACATTCCCTCTCCAACCAAAATGCACATCAACTAGTGAGATTTATCATGTGAAAATCTTCACATCTCAGTTCAGAGAAAATCCTTTTTCCTGTCGTCAAAGAAAGTCTTCTCTCTTTTTCAAAACAATCTCTCAAGCCAACAAGTTTATTGGTCAAAACAACAAAGCCGAGACGCCTGCAGAACATCTAACAATCACACTTGCAACTCTCTTTTTATATATTTCAATGAGCATAAAGTCGGGTGCTTCCCAATTTCTTAAAAAAAAATCATCCCCTATTTATCTGCCACAATTACTGATGGAATATTTTTGTCTACTATGCAATAACAAACAATTGTAGAAGTGTTGGAATATTTTTGTTCAAAGTATAATAAACAAAAGTAGTCTGGGTTATTATTATTTGAAGGCCTTGAAAGCCAGTGTGACCGTGACTGTGATTTAAAGATGATTTGCACTCAGGAACAGATGGGTGATGAAGATTTGTGATAAACTGAACTGTGTGGTTATATTAAACATATATACACACCAGGGTTAAATAAAAGGCTAATTTTATAAACAGACAAACTGACAAGACTCTTAGAAAAAAAGGCTAGTGATATTTAATTGTAGAAAGCAGGAGGGGTGAAACTTGGACAAAAAAGAGCTATATGATCATTGTTAACAACTGATAACAAAAATGCATGAAGCTGCTTTGTTCAAGCAGCCTAAGTCTTATTTCGGACTTTTCTCCACAACATTATTTACCAAACTCTTTTGTTTCTCTTTAATGGTGGCTGCCATGGAAAAACTCTCTTTTAAAAAATCACTCAAGTCACAGAGTTCCAGATGACTGCGAAGCCAAGATACCAGCTGAACGTCTGATAAACTCAGCTGCAGCTTCCACTCTCTAAGTTAACGAATTATCTGTTACAGATGTTCTTTTTGGCTCAACTTCACACTTACTACAGTTATTTCATTTGCTGCTTTGTAAGGATGGAGGACTGCCAACTAGTCTATTTTTAAAAACATATGTCAAAACATCACATTAATATTTTTTAATTGTACCACAAAGTGATTAAGTGCTAGCTTGTGCTCTCACTGTTTTCACAGAACTGCTTAAGTGAAACATGCAGGGTCACAGTGTACTGAGGAAAATCTGCTGTCTTGTGAACGAAGTTCAAGAGTCGGGTCATTTTACATTATTCTTCAGCTGTTGACCAATGGTCATGCAATTTCTTATTAGTTTCACCACACCTACTGGCCACAATTAAATAACACTTGCACCTGTTTTTATCCTAATTGTGGAATCCCGCCAGGTGGTCTTTTTTTTTTTACCTTAACCTTTAATTCAGTCTTTTCTGAGGACCAAACATCCCTATGGGACACATATGTTATACATTCTGATGGAAGTTTAATAAATAAGTAAACTGCTTTGTTGTAATCATTTGCTGTTCGATGGAAATCCCCTGTGTTTACAGATACTGTTAAGACAGAAATAGACTTGCAGTCTCTGTTTAGTGGCCACAGACACATTTGGTTTTGAAGTAATTACTTACACAGTCTTATATCATTATTTCTAATAACTTCTTCTACAAATGTTTATTGTAATTCAGATAAAATAGTACGACAATAAAATAAAATAATAGACTTGATGTCTAATGTTTCCTTTCTTTCTTTCAAAGTTAGGAGGCCACTATCCTACTAATTCACAAATTTAGGTAGTATCTGAAATAAAGGTTTGTATCATTTTATCAATTACTGATTTTGGAATTTAATTTTTTAAGAATAATACAACACAAAAATAAATGCAAACATATATATATATATATATATATATATATATATATATATATATATATATATATATATATATATATATATATATATATATACATATAACAACTGTTACAATACATATACAAAATATGCCTCAGAAATTCAGAGTTAAGCTTAAGAAACTGTGTCATACAAATTTACTAGTACAAAATATAGGAATTTGATTTATTCAGAAATTTTATTTTGTGAGGGGACTCCATCTTGTTCCGTTTCTGGTTTAGGGGATCGATATTTTTCCCAGGGGTGTGGTGTTTCCTGGCCAGGCATGTACTCCAGCCATTGTTTGTAAAAACCACGGAAGCCGTCGATCTTGTCCAGGTATGTTTTTCGTGATTTTAACTGAAGAATGACAGATAGAAGACATAATTAATTCATGGTAGTCCATTACAATCCTCCTCATAGCACAATAACGTGAAAAACATTCACAAAGTACATGCATTTGATTTTACTGAACCTAAATGTGCTTTTAAATTAAGTGAATAAATACTAATTTAATTTAATAATTATACTCCTTAATACTCCTTATAAATTAATTAAAATTTATTGTTATATTCATCATATTTCACTTACGTTATTTCTTTTTACCTTACTGTTTTTAGCTACTATTTATACTTACTGTACAGCCGAAGTAGCTGATCAGGGTTATATTCACTTTGTATTCTGTATATAACTGTGTATGTGACAAATACAAATCCTGAATCTTACATCTTTCTTGATATGAGATTCTCATGTTTTCAGTTTCAGTTTCTAACCTTGTCATAGGAAGGAGGATACTGAGTTGCAAACTCCAGCTGTCTGATGATGACATCATTGGGCGGCACTTGCAGTTTGTGCATGTGTTGAAGAAGTTCATGCAGATAAGCATAGTCCAAACGCTTAACTGCCTGGCTGATCAGGGCACTGTAAACATGAGTGTTTGGCACAAGTCCACAAGACTGAAAGAAAAAATAACATTTAAAAATATTTAGAAGAAAGTTGGAAATAATTGTAATAAGAGGAAACCTTAGGTATATTAATAGTGAAAATGAATAATAAAAGGATGATATTGGATTTCATACCTCCATTTCAGTAAGCAACTGCATTGCATCTTTTTGTCTACGGCAAGCCAGAGCAATACTACAGAACATCTGTGCATTTGCAATCAGCCCTTTGTTAACCATAAGGGCTTTTACAGCCTAAAAAGAAAGAAATCAGTTATTTTTTTCACATATTTACATTTATGCATTTGGCAGGCTCTTTTGTAATTGTATTTATTTATTATTTACATTTATGCATTTGGCAGGTGCTTTGACCACTTATATTTCATTGCAACATAAGCTGTTAGAGTACAAATTTATGAATCAGTTTAATATCCGCTGATCCCCTATCCTATGTTAACTGAGAAAGACAATCACTTTTTCTCTATGATGGCGCCTCTGCTCTTTGTTGTCATTGTTGGTGATCACTAATACTTAAAATGCAGATTTTCTTTATCGAATAGATATGATGAAACCCCAGAGAGATTCCATGAGAATCAAACGGGAACTTTATAAACAGATGATTAAATGCATTTCTAACCTTAGCCCCGTCCAAGTCTCCAGCTTTGGCCACCCTTCTGATCATAATGTTAAAGAATGTCTCATCCAGCGTGACAGCACTCTTTTTGGCCACATTAATCAAACTCTGCACTGATTGGCTGCCGGGTTCCATGACATCAGCCAATAATGTGACGGTTTTGATGTTGGGCTCCAGTCCATCTTTGGCCATTTTCTCTAAAAAACCTTCAAGGTTTCCAATCAGAGCAAGCCTATCCAAAGCACTGTTCACAGGTCCCAAGGCAACCACACCTGCGTGGCAAG
This sequence comes from Cyprinus carpio, assembly GCF_018340385.1. Lineage (NCBI taxonomy): Eukaryota > Metazoa > Chordata > Actinopteri > Cypriniformes > Cyprinidae > Cyprinus > Cyprinus carpio. Next base: position 19,425,110 of record NC_056597.1, on the reverse strand, counting down.
AGCTGGGGTCCAGAAGGTTTGGGAGGCGGGAACTTTGTGATTGACATGTCAGAGACCCACTTGATGATACAGCCAGCATTTGAGTCTCATTTTGAGATGCGTCTGTTTTGCACTGATCTTTTTCCTTTGGATGGCAGAAATCAGTCTCTTTGGCTTGTCCATGGCTCTGCGTGGGCATGTCTACAAACAGCTCACTCTCAAATGCATCCATATCTAAGGGCTGACACGACATCTCCTCTTTGACTTTTATCCTACGGCCTTTCCTTCCACTTGTGAGTTTTGGGATCACTTCCTCTGTTCTCTTCAGTAGTAGCGCAGAAGCCAAACCAGGATCACCTATCCCACAATCCCGTGCCACCCGCAGCAGTATGTTGTAATTCTGAGTGTCTGGTTTTATTCCAATCTTAAGCATCTGGTGCCACACCTACAGAACAAATGACAAAAAAAGAAGTACTTCACAGGATTGTTAACCCAAAAATGAAAATGTGTCATATTTCCCTCACCCTCATGCCATTCTAAACACATAAGAACCATAATGTTAATCTTCTAAACAAAATTAAGATATTTTCTTGATGAAAGCTGAGAGGTTCCTTTCTCTCCATTGAAAGTCCAGGTAACCCAAATTTAAAAGATCCAAAAAAGACATAAAGGCATCATTACATGGATTCATATGAATCAAGAGATTTTAACCAAGTCTCGAGAACTGATCTGTTAAACACGGAAACTCAAACAAGCATGCAGATTCTTTCATTTTTGGGTTAACAATCCCTTTAAGAACTTAAAAACTGTGCTAATAAGTAAGATGGTACATGTGAGTAATATGGATAGAAATTTTGGCACCTGAAAATATTTTGGCTGAAAATTAAATAATTAAATACCAATTGTAGTTGAAATGGAATTTGTTTTTATCCAGACAAATATTTTCAACTGCTGAAATTTATATCCATATTACTTAGCATGTCACCAGAAATGATGTAAGAGTAGCAATTTGTTCAGCTGAAATATTGATTGACTCTCAAAGAACTTCACTACAACTGGTTTATTTAGCGCCTTAGAAAAACAACATAAAGAGTTGAATTACCAAAATTGATTTACTGAAACTTTATTGTAGGTTTGAGTTTCGGCTAAATGAACTCAGGTTGGTGCATCACTATTAATATGTGTTTGTAGTCAGAAGGTGTTTAAGTACCTGTAAAGCCAGTCTGAATCCATGCTGCTTGTCCTTCACACAGCTCATCAGCAGATAATGAAATGTCTCTTGTGTGATGGGTTGTCCATTTTGAAGCATCTCCTATACATGCATTTAAACAAAAAACAAAAGGATGTTGCTGTGTAGTTAGTGCAAAAAGAATTTTAAAAAATAATAAAACATTACATCACTGGGTATTTTGACATTAGTTAATACCCGCAGAATTTGAAAGCACGACTTCAGATCTCCAGCAAGAGCAACTGTTTTGAGCAAAGCATGCTGGGTAATGGCTCTGAGAGGGATGTTCTTCTTGAGAAGCTCTTGCTTGAGCTTCAATGCCTGTTCCAGCCCTGACTGTTTCCATGGAGACTCCGCACAAGCGTTGAACAGCGCAGTGTATGTAGCATCAGACGGCTCGATTCCTCGCTTCTTCATCTGAGTGATAATATTCAAACAGGGTTAATTAAAGATCAAGTGTGTCATTCATGCATCATTAGCAGCACCTAACATAAATAATGACAAGTGAAAATGCATTGTCATCTTACATTATTGTAGAGCTGGAAGGCTTTCTTTAGGTAGCCGACACGTCCACATGCGCCGATGAGCACAGTGTAGTTGTACTCCTCAGGTTGTAACCTCTCACCTTTGAGCATATCAGCCTCAAAGAGAACCAATGCCTCGGCCAGCTACACGCACACAGTAAATAAATAAATATATTAATTAAAATGTCTATTGGTTTATATGGAACAGAGATACAAATTTTGATAAACACTTGCAAATGCACACACTTGTATATGGTACTTGTATACAAAAAAATAGCACAATAGAGTACTTATTACTAAAATAATACACTTTTGTGCATACTCAAGTGTGTACAGTATATACTTAAGTGTAAACTAAATATATGATTTTTTTTTTTTGACAATTGCATGTTCATTGAAATCAAGTGAAAATTTATTCTAGTTAAATTTATTTGAAATTCAATTAAATTAACGTAAGTGGGTTTTTTTCAACCCACTTAGGCAGGACTTAAGTGCATATGTAATTACATATATTTATATTATCTTTGGAGTGTGGTTAAAGTGTACTGCCAAATGTACTGAGAGGCACTTATAGTAAACTAAGATGTACTTTAAATTTATTTGTATTGAAATTTGTACATCGTGTATTTTATTATATTTGCAATTATACATTTGTAATGATAAAGTTGTGGTTTAGTAAAATAGATCAACTTTAAATGTAACACTGAATAAAACACTACAGTTAAATTATAACATCAGTATGTAAGTCAGTCCATCAAAATAAGTGTACTTTAAATCTCAACGAAAGATTATTAAAACAATTATTTTAAATATAATTTAAATTAAAACTTGTAATTTGACATTACTGCAAAATTATGCAAACTTTTTAAGTGTACTAAATAGTTTCAAGAAACAGTTATAAAAGTGTTGTCTCGCTTGAAGTGCATTTAAGTGGCCTTTTAATTAATATTATATTATCCGCAAATACAGTTTTAATATACTTTTAAGACTGAATTACACTGGAGACAATAAGTGCACTGCTTTTTTCTTCTTCACAGGGGATATAAGTCTGAAACCATCACTGCGTCACTGTACTGCAACAGAAAAGATAAATGTTATTAAATCAGATATTTTTGACAACGTACTTTGTCCTCTTTGATGAGCCGTTTGCACTGGAGGAAATACCAGTATGTCGTATTTTTCCGACCCGTTCTGGACTTGAACTTTTCCACCAGCTGCGCATCATCTTCACCCGCGTCTCTGTCTTTCAGATCCAGCTGCTGCTCTGGGGATGTTTTGCGGAAGGTTCGTCTGGAGGAGAACTTTCTGGAATAATCACCAAACACAACACTTGTATCTTCCTCCTCGTGCACATGCTCGGATGCGTTTGACTTGGTATTGTTGCTGTCAGTCCACTTTGAAGGTGTTAAAGTAGCTGATTCGCTAAAGAATCTCAAGGGTCCTTGATGCAGTTTAGAAGGACAGACAGCTGATCTGCGCGCATTTGAGGATGCGGCAGCGCCATTTATAGCATTAACACTAAAGTTCCGTGTGAAAATACCTCTCAGAAATGCAGAACGCAACATTTTGGCCATCAGTCTTGAGTTTAAAACTAATCAGTCCGTTCATATCACCCTTTCAAAACACAAACCGCGGTAGAAACAGGCGCTAGAATGCCTCACATGATGCTTCTACTGGAAGTCACCATGATGCTTTAACGAAAGACATTACTAATAGATAATATTATGATCGAGCTATTTATTTACTCTATTCAATATAATAATATATAAGTTTTTATAATTAATTTAATAATTTTTATCGAATCGTACAACTTAGCTGAACAAAACTGAATTCTCAATTTTATCTAACGAAACAAAAAAATAAAAATAAATATGAGCGGGATCGATTAGTAGGGCTTATCGTGTTCTTCTTGACGCTGCAGAAGCTGCAGCAATGTCACCGCTATCACAGAACTGCCATCTAGTGACTAATATTGAAATTATGTTTTGGAATAACAAACTTCACTTACAATGCAGTTTAAATTTATATTAAATGCAATTATTTGAATGTAAGAATGCTTTTCTGACCCACTTAAGTATGCCTTTAAAACTGCTTATATATAAATTAATATAAATTATAAATTAAAGGCCAATAATTTATAAATTAAAATATGTTAAACATATTTTTTATTGAAACTTGCATGTTATGTATTTAAATATTTTTGTAATGATGACGATAAAAATAGAATAATTTCTTTAAAATATATTAACTTGAAAAGAAATTTAAAATAACCCTACAGTTAAAATGATAACAAATTAAAATGTGCATTATGTTATTCGACATCAAATTTAAGTGTAGTGCTTTAAACCACAAATTCTTTTTTTAAACATAATGATTAAAATGTACTTCCAAATAAAAAAATGTATGCCACATTATTACAAGTCAAGAAAGTGTATTCTGTTCAAGTACACTTTTTATTTATAATCTGCATGTACAGGTACAGTTTCCTTAAATACTTTTTAGATGTCACGAACACAGCTATAGACATGTATAAATGGAGACACTTTGCTGCATTATGTGAAATAATGAGAAACAACACATTCATGCCCAGATGCTTCAAATGAAAACAGGTGTAGGAAGAAATATAAGAATATTTGCATAAAACAAAAGAACAGAATTTTCCTGCATAGCATAGCATAGGTCTATAAACAGCATTGTGGAGATACTGGGGCATGTTGTCACACTTTTTACTCCAGTTAATATTTCCCAGGTTAGGTGTATTTTTAATATCAATATTCAAGTGAATTTAGACATCAGTACATTATGTGCAATATGAAATATGAATGAATTATTTAGATCTGTAAGAGAAAAACATTTGTAAGTCCTCTCTATACATGCATCTATACTCACACATACACACAAATTTATTATGTGATTATTTATGTTTATTATTATTAGCTGTAATAAGCATACATGACAACTCCAATGAATTAATCTGTCTCTTGACAGCATGAAGTTTCACGTGTGAATTCTGACATTTTTTCCAGATATGTACTCCGACGAGTGGAGCAGGAATCGGCAGGGTAGAGAGAAGTCTGTGATCAAGGATTTCAGCTTTAGTCAGCTGTCAGACGAGGAGAAGACAGGTAAGATAAAACCTCACACTGCTCAGGGTGAGTTACAGATATGTACAACAACAAACTTGCACATACGTAATAATGCATTAAATTGCACTTATCATTGATAAGCATGTGGATATGATGCTTTAATTTCCCAAAATTCAATTCCCAAGGATTCCCAAAATGTTTGTCAGCCGAACCCCTTTGACATCAATTATGTAATTGAAGTTCTTTCTGAGATTTTAAGTGAATATTTAAATTATTCAATAGCTCATACATTCATGGTTCTCCAATGTTGGTTTGTAATATTTATAATAAACAATAAAAATATTAAAAACATTTTGGTCACTTTTATTTCAGTTGTTTGAATTTTAAAATAATTTATTTTATTTTATTCTTCGCATTATTTGCTTTTTTTTTCAAGTCACAAACCCCATGCAGTTTCCTTACAACACCCCTGGCGTTTGCAAATCCTATTTTGGATAACCCTGCATTTGTGTAAGACACCATCATGCACAACACAAAAGAGCTGATTTGTATTTATAGGTAACAGGCCTTAGCTGCATATTTTCTGTCATTCTGGTTGCTATTCATATAAGCTCATGTCTTGTTTTCAGACTCAGAGGAATCCATTCCTGATGATCACTGCATGGCATCTACTTTGCCATGCTGTTGGCTGGTGTCGGCTTTCTGCTGCCATACAATAGTTTCATCACCGATGTGGACTACCTTCACCGCAAATTCACAGGTGTGATGCAACCAACCTGTCGCACATCACAGGAAAGACTAAATTAAATTCACAGAGCTGTAGGTGGATAAGTTCTTCTAAGTACTTCTCTTCCATTGTCAGGCACCTCTATTGTGTTTGACATGAGTTTGACGTATATTCTAGTGGCTCTCAGTGCTGTCATTGTAAACAACGCACTCGTGGAAAGACTGAGCTTAAACACTCTCATCTGTGTGGGTGAGAACACGCAAAAACCGGCTCAAAATAATAATAAAATTCACAAGCTCTTTCGCACCATTTTCTATGTATACCAGAGGTGCCCAAACTCTGTCCTGGAGGGCCGATGTCCTGCAGAGTTTATTTCCAACCTGGCTCAACACACCTGCCTGGAGGTTTCTAGTATGCCTAGTAAGAGCTGGATTAGCTGGTTCAGATCTATTGATGTATCTAATTGGGGTTGGAGCTAAACTCTGCAGGACACCGTGCCTCCAGGACCGAGTTTGGGCACCCCTGACATATACGCGCACATATATCATTCAATTGCAAAATCACTAAATATCCTGTGTTGCATAAATAGAATATCTATTTGCATTAGGATCCTTGGTGTTTGTGAGTGTATGTGACGTCTGGTTGGAGCTGTTTGACACTCAGCAGTTTTATGCTCTTACTCTGGCTGCAATTGCCATTGTTGCATTTGGATGCACAGGTGAATATATACAAGCAATAATGCTCCTATTCATGCCTACATTGTGCTTTTGCGATCTGTAAACATTGTCCTTTTGACCTTTACAGTGCAGCAGTCCAGTTTCTATGGTTACACTGGGATGCTGCCCAAGAGGTACACACAGGGGGTGATGACTGGAGAGAGTGAGCTGAACTTCCATCACCACATGAATGAAATTATAACCATTATATTACTATAAATATAATATTTACTTCACATTATTGTACCCCATTCTCATTACTGTAATGCATTTTTTTGTTATTTCATTAGCAATGAAGATTTTCTGTAATTTAGTAATAGTAATTAATATAATAAAGGAATAGTTCACCCAAAATTAAAGTTTGCTAAAAATGTACTTATCCACAGGACCTCTAAGATGTAGATGAGTTTATTTCTTCATCAGAACAGATGCTTTCCACTTGACTTTTCGGACTTTTTGGGTGTGGGTTCTTTATCCATATATTGCTAACAGGTTTTGAAAGGTTTCTGTGGGACTGTGGCTAACTATTTTCCTTCTTACATTGCAGGAAAAGTTATCTGTGAACCATGGCAACAAAATGGGTGTAATTTGTTTTTCAAAACTTATTAAGCTTCCTACATAAATAGCTTTTTTGGACCTATGCACACTTCTGACACAGGGCAACCCTACAATGCACTGTGACAAACCTATCCAAGGTCATAGACATACCCTTGTGATAAAGAAGTGTGCTTAATTGTACACTTCAGTACACTTTGAGTATGTTTTTTTAGCACACATAAGTTCTCTTTTAAAAAGTGCACTTTGTCACTACTGTCAAATTAAAAATTTTACTCTTAAGTATATTTTAAAACAAAATAACTTTTTTTTTTTTACGTACCCTCAGGCCATCCAAGGTGTACATGAGTTTGTTTCTTCATCAGAAAAATTGGAGTAATATAGCATTACATCACTTGGATCAGTGAATCCTTTGCAGTGAATGGGTGCCATCAGAATGAGTCCAAACAGCATATAAAAACATCACAAGATAATCCACACCACTCCAGGCCATCAATTAATGTCTTGTAAAGCCAAAAGCTGTGTTTTTGTAAGAAACAAATCAATCATTAAGACATTTTTAACGTCACACTGTTGAGTCCTCTATAATATTGCTCTCTCCAGTGAAAAGAATCAGGAGAGAAAAATGCAAAGTTCAAGCACCGTTTACAAGCAAAGTCAGTCCTAAAAAGTTCTAATCAAATATATCAGTGAATTTTGATGTGATAGGACAACAGTGGATGGACTTTTTCACTGTAGATTACTTGTGGATTATTGTGATGTTTTTATCAGCTGTTTGGACTCATTCTGACGGCACCCATTCACTGCAAAGGATTCACTGATCCAAGTGATGTAATGCTATTACTCCAATTTTTCTGATGAAGAAACAAAATCGTTAGATCTTTGGTGGCCTGAAGGTAAGCAAATGAGTTTAGTTTCAAATTTTTAGATTTGAGTTTCAAAACATCAAATTTAGCACTCTTAAATTAGTTAGAGATGATCACTAGAATGTTCTTAATAGAAATACACCATTTCATTCTTCAAAGTTTAAACCACCTGTCTTCAGACCAGAAATAAATACCTAATATTTTGTAACTCTGTCAGAAATTCAAATTTAAAGTCAATTTCCTAAAGGTCCTTTTTTTCATATTTCACCTGTTATGAGCTCATCAATTGCTCTGCTGAGCTTTGTAGTTTTTTTGTTTTTAAATCATTTTCAGTAATTGGCTTATATTTTCTGTCATAATCACCACAAAATGTAAATCAGCTATTTGGGGTTTTAGATATTTCTTATTTTAAATCCCTCCTCACCAAAAAACCTAAACCACTACTACATTTAAAAAATGTGTGATATGGCAATATAAAACAGGTAATTTACACATTTTTCTGTCACTAGAATGCACAGAATGCTAATACAATACATAATATATGAAATGTTTTTAAACAGACTAAAGCTATACTGTATAGGTTTTTAGAAATGTTGACTACTAAATTCTACAGAATTCATCCACATAGAAAATCTAAGTCTAGAGGGAAATTGCATACCGTCGTTATTCGTGAGTATTTACCTCGGGTCTGCAGATAAAGAGGTCCGGGATGTGGTAGCCTCAAGACATATTATTAAATTATTAATCTTTTTTGGTTATTAATTTATACATGTATTTGCATAGGGGAGAGTTTTGCAGTCATTAGTGACATTCGCTCTGATAAGATGATTACCTGTAACTATTGGTAGACGTGTACATCTCAAACCATCAGATTTATCCACACTGAAGCCCATCCTCCACAAACAACTGACAGTTTTACGTTTCAGCTGATAGAGGGCAGTTACACGTAGTGTAATTTTAAAATAGAATTCCTTGACACATAACATTTATTTATGTATTTATTTACAGTCCCCTGACTCCCAGTACTGAAAGAAAAACAGTGAGATAAAATTGATGTGGATAGCATAGCTTGAGTACTTGAGTAGATATCGAAATCTCTGGCAAATTGTTGGAGGCTTCTCATTATTATACTATTTCTAATTGGGAAGCAGTAGACCTAAACTAAATTCTCCAATTGCAACTGATGTATTACAATTTTCTTGTGATTTGTATTTTGCTACTTTTTTTTTCTTACAGGGAACACCATGACTGTATCATATATGGCGGGACTGATGCTCGGCTCTGCGGTGTCTTACTCAACATACAGCCTGAGCTCACAGGCACATTCTACTCACATGCTGAAACTCAACAACACACTCACATTACAGAGCTATGTGCCCGGCCACTGAGCGTCTCTCTCTCTCTCTCACAGGTACACTGTTTTGTATAGTTGTTAATGTAAGAGTAAAGAACATTTGTAGAGTCTATCCCTGCTGAAAACACCAGCTAGACCAGTTTTGCATACTGGTCCGGTCTGGTTTGTGCAAGGAAAGTCTGCTGTTTAATCCCAGTTTGGGGCACCAGCATATTAGAATTTCATTGTGAGGATCAGCATCCAAAACACAACACATGCTGGTGAGCAGATACATATGCTGATTTCTTCATCAGGGATGTTGGCTCATAAAATGAGATTCTCATTAGAGTATTAACCAAGACCTTGTTAAATAAAATCGATGTATGACTGTTCCTGTCTTGTTTAAATGTACGGCCACACAGGAAGGTGTCGTATGACTGACATGTTAAATTGACAACTGTTTCCATTTTGACATGATGCTGGTAAATCTTAAAGTGGAAGGATTTAGTTCACACAGAACAGATAAATGAGAGATGTGAGCGCAATGGTTTAAACACATCAGTCTAGGGAGTTTACATAGAAAAAACACGTTCTGTGTAAATGGCCCCTAAGAGTCTAAGATTTGATGCCATGGATCTTACAAACTTTGCCAAATACAGCAACTATTGTAGCAGCCTGGGAAGCTGCAGTGCTTGTGTTGGGGATGAGTAGTGGAGCCCCCAGCAAAAAGGAGCTAGATAAATATTGGAGCTTGTCATGTTAAGAACTCCTATGCTTGTTTTGTTGAAGTTAGCAGATTGTTTAGTAATTGCAATATGTCCATGACCAGTTCAGGATCAAGATCTCAATCCATTTAAATTCAGTACTTCATAATGAAATATTCAGTGATTTCTTCATACAGAAGCTCGAACTTCTGTATGATTGTTTGATACTATTACTGTACCAAATCACAAAATCTGTGTATGATCAAGTTTTTTTTTTTTTTTTTGTTTGTTTCTTTTAGCAATCAGGTGCAAATGCATTTAGGTTTTCAAAAACAAAAGTTTGAAAAATGATTCTTTAATAATTCTTAAGATAAACGTAAGATCATCTAAGTGTACTCAGCTGTGATATTTTGGGACACCATGAATATGAACTAAAATGTGCTTTTAACAGACTATCTCTGTCTTTAAAAAATGTATTTAGTCACCACTTGTATTACAGTTGAGTGTACTAATGTATGAAAGATGGGTTCAAGTGTACTAGTGCTAACTGAATAATTAAAAAAAACAACAACAACAACAACAACAAAAAACAGAGATAGTATGTTAAAAGTGCATTTTAGTTCATATCATTGGTGTCCCACAATAGCAGTTGAGTAAACTTAGATGATCTTACGTTTATCTTAAGAAGTACTAAAGAATAATTTTTAGTATTAAGTACAAAATTAGAGTGCGAAAATAGAGCACTTTATTATGGAAGTGCACTTTTCTTCACCTGGGAAAGCACTACTCCACTATTGTTATAGTATTATTAGGGGACATTCTCATTTTCTGTAGTTGATTATGAAGTATTATCCTAGTTTACTATGCATGTCACAATGTACTATTTCAGATTTTTTTACCTGAAGTTTTGTATTAATAATGTATAACGTGTAACATAATTAGATAAAGTAATATTTCACTTACTTGAGGTTCAATGTACCAGTTGTTTTCTCTTGTGCAGCCCATTATCCCTTCAAACTTGTAGGCTGAGTACAGCATCAGCACATGAAGAAGCAGCATCATGATGAGAGATGATGAGAGATGATGAATTATCAAGTTCTCTGCAGGAACAACAGCCACATGTGATACTCTTTTATAACAGTTTATACTGTATAATATTTAAATAACATTTAAACACTTACCTTCAATTATTTGTAGTAGTAGTAAAAGATTAAGATATTATAGATTTTGTGAATGTAGTTAAAGTATGTAAGAAACTTGATTTAAATACCTTCTGTGTATCAAGTAAGTGTATTCTATTATTTGATAATCAAATAATAATGAATTAAGTGTGTATGGTCTAATTTTGGTTTAAAAATATTACAGTACATACCGACACCTAAGGCAAGGAAACACTGCTGTTGCGGTGAGATGGGTGAGTATTTCTAACCTCCTGCTTTTTCATTCAGCATTTTTAAGGAATGATGAGGAACACTTTTAAGGAAATGAGCAGAGGCACACAAACCTGATCAACCGCATATCTCCCTACGGCTTCAATACATAGTTAAACAAAGGTCCACTTAACAAACATGTGTTTGTTTATAAAAACTGAAAGCTAACTTTTAAATGTATTGATATCTGATGTTTGTTACTGGATATAGAATGTAACAGCTCTATAGATCTAAATCCACCTGACATGCTCTTTTTGCTGAGTGGCAGAACGGCTGAACAACATCACAGTCGAAAGACACAGTGTTCATTTTGGTTTCACCGCTGGTTTATTTTCTAGTCATGCATAGATCCTTGTCTGCCTGAATAAGGAAAGACAAGCTTAAGTTTCAGTGACCCATCAGGCTAAAAGTTAGTCCAGAAATTGTGCATAAACAACATTCTGGAGCACAAAGATCAGATGATGCTCCTGACAAATTTCCTACAGCTGCCATATATTGAGCATTATGTTGTTTTTCATTGAGTTATTTGTCTAATCTTTATATTTTGTGTGTTGTGTTTTTTCTTTTTTTTTTTTTATGATTTATTTGTAAAAAAAATCTTTATTTCATATTAGTGGAATATTTAATGCACTTAATTTATACACTTCATAATTGCTTAATTATTAATTACAGTCAAATATATTTGAATGATTTAATAATTCAGCTGATATTTACAATCATTAAGTCAGAAATAATATTAATAAATAAAATGTGAGTTACAGTTTTTGCATTCTTTGTTGGATTTGTAGAGCTATCGAACAACTGAAAAGATAAGTTATAAAGCTTTGTCAAAATTCTCTCTTAACTCATGTTCAGTTTTTTCTTCGGGAGCAATGTTCTTGTTTGTTCCGATAAATCCTCATTCTTGAGCAAAAAGTTCAGATGATGATCCTGACAACTTTCCTACAGCTGCCATGTACTGAGCATTATTTATTTTTTGTCTAATCTTTATACTGTATCTGGACATATATGCCTTTGATGAATCTCATGAAGTTATAATAAAAAATAAAAAAAATAACTATTTCATATTAGTGGAATATTTGATGCACTTAATTTAAACACTTCATAACTGCTTAATTATTACAGTCAAATATATTTTACTGATTTAATAATTCAGCTGATAATTATAATCATTAAGTCAGAAATAATACTAATAAATAAAATGTGAGATACAGTTTTTGCATTCTTTGTTGGATTTGTAGAGCTATCTGTCACAATCGTCAGCTGGAGTGCCCATGAACTCCAGTAGAGGGCACTCCACTCAGGACTCTAGCATTTGGTTTCCTACTCCATTTCCCATAATCCCATGCTTAGGTCTAATCACCACCAGGTGTTCCCCATTTACCGCTCCCATATATATATTGTTTTTGGACTCTCAATGATTGCGAAGTGAGGAGGTTGATAAACTTGCAAAACAAACACTGAAACACAATAGAATATTACAAGTTCCATATAGTAAATCTGAAGCTAAAACATTCATTAAAGCATATGCAAGATCAAAATGGCAGGAGTATTGGGTGGATCAAGATAAAGGGAGGCATTTATATAATATACAACCAGAAGTGGGTATAGGAAGGACAGAGTGTAGGAGTATAAGAGAAGAAAGTATAATTACACGGTTAAGAATAGGACACACTGGGCTCAATTCTTCATTGAAGATAATAGGGAAACATCCAACAGGGAACTGCCAATATTGCAGTCGTTTAGAAACTGTAGAGCATATTTTATTTCAGTGCACAAAGTACAACCAAGAAAGAAAACCAGCTTTTTCAGTTTTCTCAGAAGTGTCAATCAGAATAATTTTACAATGCAAGGTTTATTAGGGAAAGGATCCAGTAAACATTCATCAATTTGTTATTAAGTTTCTTAGAGACACAGGCTTAGCCTGTAGGATTTAAATGTTTTTTTTTTTTTTTTTTTTTTAAAGATCCAATATCTCCTGATTCACACTCCAGCCCAGTCGGTGGCGGTAATGCACCGTTAAGTTGGTTTGCCAACCGCCATAAAAAACAAAAGAAGAAGAAGAAGAAGAATGATTGCGAAGTCTTGTTCTAGCCCAGTCTGTCAATTCCGAGCGGGTCTCCTTGTGTTTGTTCCTCCCGTGTCTCCTTGTGTTTGTTCCTCCCGTGTCTGACTTTGGATTGTTTATACTGCCTGTGATTCTCTGCCGCCTGCCCTGACCTCTGCCTGGTTGCTGTTGCTGTTTCTGGACATCCCTTGACGCTTGATGCTGTTCCTGATTTCTGCCTGTCTGACCATTCTTTAATAAACTACTGCTTATGGATCTGAACGTCTTTGACTCCACGTTACACTATCGAACAACTGAAAAGATAAATTATAAAGGTTTGTCAAATCTTTCTCTTATCTCATGTTCAGTTTTTTCTTCGGGAGCAATGTTCTGATAAATCCTCCTGAGATTTGACAGTTTTTATGGTCGTCCAAGCAGCTGAATCCTCAACCAATGATAAAGAATGAAATGTAAAAGGCCAAAGTCAGCTCTATAAATATTACAGTATACCAAAAGGAAGGATACACTGGTGTTGTAGTGATGGGTGAATATTTCTAACCTCCCGCTTTGTCATTCAACATATGAACACTTTTTTTGTGATTATAATTTTTATTTAGAATAACTGAAGTGAGTTACGGAGCAGTACAGAATAACGTCAATGATATAACAAAAAAAGGAAAAAGTGATACATGTGTCCATATACAAACACACATAGGTAAACACGTTCAAACATACAGAGATATGCTTGGATACATAAAAACATAAATAGTGTTTTTACTGTTGATGGAAAAAAAATAAAATAAATAGAAAAGAAATGAGCAGACCATGGGAGCAAGTTATCAGATAGTTGAACAGATCTCAATTCAAAATAATTATTTTAAAGCTTGGGTCATATCACTCCAGCAGGAATATGTACACTTTTAAGGAAATGTACTATGAGCAGAGGCACACAAACTTGATCCACTACATATCTCCCTATAGCTACAATACACATTAAAACAAAGTTCATTAAATCCACCTAAAAAGCTTTGTTGTTTATAAAACATAAAAGTTAATGCTTTGAAATAAATGATTTCTGATGTTTGTCGCTACATATAGAACATAGCGGCTCTATTTTCTGCTGAAATGGTCTTTTAGCCAGGTGGCAGAAGGGCTGAACACTCACAGTTGAATGACATGGTGACCATTTTGGTATCATCGTTAATTTATTTTCTAGTTAAACAAATTTATCAAGGGTGCTGTTCAAGCTAAGGTTTCAATGACACATCAGGACAAAGGTTTTCTGTTTTTTCCAGATCATGTGCATGAACAACATTCTAGAGAAATAATATCCATATATTGAGCATTTAATCATTCTGTATTCCATATTAGTGTGATATGATGCACTTTACTTGTGACCCTGGACCACAAAACCAGTCTTAAGTCGCTGGGGTGTATTTGTAGCAATAGCCAAAAAAACATTGAATGGGTCAAAATTATAGATTTTTCTTTTATGCCAAAAATCATTAGGATATTAAATAAAGATCATGTTCCATGAAGATATTTTGTTAATTTCCTACCATAAATATATCAAAACTTACATTTTGTTTAGTAATATGCATTCCTAAGAACTTCATTTGGACAACTTTAAAGGTGATTTTCTCAATATTTAGATTATTTATTTTTTATTTTTTTTTGCACCCTCAGATTCCAGATTTTCGAATAGTTGTATCTCAGGCAAATATTTTCCTAACAAACCATACATCAATGGAAAGCTTATTCATTCAGCTTTCAGATGATGTATAAATCTCAATCTCGAAAAATCTACCCTTATGACTGGTTTTGTTGTCCAGGGTCACATTTATACACATTAAAATTGTTTTGATTATTCATTACAGTCAAACACATAAGCTGTAAGACAATGGTTCAATAAAGCTTAATTTTGAAAGAGCATTTTTATTTATTTAATTTTCGTTTCTTTGCTGGGGGTTCTGTAGAGTAATCAAACAACTCAAAAGATGCGACATTATAATGCGTTGCCAGCTCTTTCTTTAAATCCACCTCAGATTTATTTTCAGGAGCATTGTTCTTATTCTTTCCAATAAATCTTCCTGAGACCTGACATTTGTTATTGTTGTCTAAGCAGCAGTATGCAGTCCAGAAATGACTAGGCACTGTCACTCTATTGTTTATGTTTTTAGTACCAGGTACCACCCCTGTCACAATGTAAACAGAATAATTATTTGGTAGACATTGATTGGACAGTTCTTCTGCAATGTCTTTTTCTAGTACCCTCCACTGACCTCGATTAAAAGAGGGGTTTTGTGGAGCAGCATTGGTGAGAGTGAAGGTGGCATTAGCACAGCCCTGTGAGTTTGCCTGGAAGACTGGTTCCAGATGACCTTTGTCATGGTCAGACTTCATATAATCTCTTTTGAGAGCTTGATGGTCTCCACGTCCTTGTTTTTTCACATCTTTCTCGAATTGCATGTTTGGTGATGCATTATTGTCGTCAAGCTGCAATAGTGAATCAATTGAGAGCATGAGTTTAAAGACAGTTCATATTAGATTAAAAAAAATCATGCTAATTAATATGTGACATCTGTCTGCAATCACTTTTAGGCCAAATCTATTTATCTATTGTTCTTCCTTATAGTTAGACACATTAATTACCACCCTTCCACATGGCTCCTTCTGCTATTCAGCATTGAAATGTACTACACATGTAATATATCTGTCACATCTGTTTTAGATTTTGTTCATGTTCATGTTTTTATAAACATTATTTTGAAGTTGTGTCCATAGTCTAGTGTCTAGTAATTTATCTTACATATTGTTGTTGGTTTTTTTTTAATTTGTATTTTTTTGAAATATACAGGCTGGAATTATTCACTAATTAAGAAAGTTTTTATTATTAAGAATTCTTTAAAACTAACCTGTCCAGCAGGGTTTTCTGCAGTGTTTTACAGACCATCAGGGTGCCACCCATGAACATGTGGCACATGATGATGTCAGCGCAACTCTGCATGAAAGCTGCCACAGCGGCGGGCTGGAAGGTCCCATGTCGAGAAACTAAACACAGATGCCGCAGATGGTGACACTGACTGAGTGCTTCAAAAAATGCAGTATTCGCATTAAAATAGGGCTGCTCCAGCCTGCAGTTTCACACATATACAAACGGTTAATAAAAGCAGGCGTTATAGGGCTAAAACAGTCTGTTAAAATGATTAATAATAAATGTATTATTATTATTACTTACACTACCAGTCAAAAGTTTTTGAACAGTAAGGTTTTTAATGTTTTTTAAAGAATTCTCTTTTGCTCACCAAGCCTGTATTTATTTGATCCAAAATACAGCCAAAGCAGTAATATTGTGGAATATTTTTACTATTTAAAATGACAGCTTTCTGTTTGAATACATTTTAGAATGTAATTTATTCCTCTTATCAAAACTAAATTTTCAGCATCATTATTCCAGTCTTCAGTGTCACATGATTCTTCAGAAATCATTCTAATATGCTGATTTGCGGTTCAAGAAATTTTTATTATTATTATTATTATTATTATTATCAATATTTAAAACAGTTGAGTAAGTTTTTTTTTAGGATTCTTTGATGAATAGAAAGCTCATCATTTTTCTGAAATAAAAAGCTTTTTTGGGGGGTGGGGGGATTATAGAAATTAATACCTGTATTTAGCAATACATTTATGTTTATGTATATTTATGTTTAATGTTTAGCACACATTAATGTAAGAATTAAATGCAAGTCTACGATTAGATTGTTGACTATATTTTGTGCATGGACTGTGCAGTGGCACGTGTATTCACCTTAAATCCCTGAGTTGTGTACAGTAGGAAAGAGCCTTCAGCAGGGCCTGCGTGTAGTTCATGGTCTTTAAAGATCCAAGATTTGCCAGTGATAATAAACTAAGATCCTTGCACCCCTGAACCAGCTCAATCAGTCCTGTCACCTTCAGAACTCCCGGTAAGTGAGCGAGGGTAAGCTTACGCAAAAATTTCATCCCTCTCAAAGCAGCTAACTCACCATCTCCGACATTGTAGGACCAGGGGCACGCAGCGGGGTTCTTGCGGATGGCCGGCTCATTCTGCGGCGTGGCAGAGGAAAACCCTGCACCAATGAGCTCCAGCCCTTGAAGCAGAGACTGAATGCACAAGCCTCTATCCTCCCGCTCTTCTCCCTGACCCACGGTGACCTCGGTTGTTGGTCGATATGTGGGCACACCAATGCGGCTGTTCTTTTAAAGCCCGAGAAGTAGTGATCTTGAGAAGAGGTCTGTGTGGGGGTCTTGAATGTTCACAGGTGCTGAAGGGGACTGTGCCAAGGCACACACCGGAAGTGCCAAAGAGCACAAGGCAGCGAGACGCCCTAAAGCGGCAAACAAGTGTCCATCCTGCCCAGTGGGAAGAGTGTAGTGGTAGTGCGTGGCATATAAATTAAGGTGAATAAGATGCGGGCAACATTCAGTAAGTGCTTTGACACTCTCTGCATCCATCTCCTCCTCACCTTTCCCACAGCTCTCGGCATGAGGGTCCTCGGCCACAGCCGCGCAAGTTGAGACTCTTTAAGCATGTGAGGTCACGACCCGCACTAAGGAGCACATGTAGAGAATTGAACCCAGGAGATGAACAGCGTGAGACATTGAGGTAAGAGGGGCAGCCATGCGCCAAGACCCGCCCAAGTATAGCACCATCCAACCACGTACATGGAAGCTGGAGAGCACTAACGGTGTTTCCCACCGTAGACGCCATGCTCTCCATTAACGCCATCATTGCAACTCGCCTTGGAGGCATGGGGCCTGGCACAGACAGTACCAGTCCCGTAAGACCCTCTGGGACTCTCATACTGAAAACAGCTAAGTACAGAGCCAACAGAGTGCAAACCTGCGCCAGGCGTGCGGAGAACCAATGCAGGTTCTGATAGTGAGGCATGCTGCTCTGGCCCACCATCAGCTGCGTGCAACCACCTGCTTCCCTCCAGCCCTCGCTGGCCTCTAGATAGAGGTGCAGGCGGTGTAGGGCACTACAGCATGGCACCACTCCTTACGAGGGTGTCAGCAATGTCTGCTTGAGCTCCTGCAGTTGTGCCAAAGCAGACTTATCCTCGGCGCTCAGCTGATGGAGGTCAAACCCCAGCCCCACATCCAATGGCAGTGAGTGTAGAGAGAGAGGTCAGCAGAAGCGAGAGGCGAACTGAAGTCAATCGACAGGCTGAAAGGTCCAGACTGACCAGAGCCTTACAGCGGGTCACCTGATCCACCGTAGAGCCGGTCAACCAGTAGCAGCCGCTCAGGTTTAAAGTCTGGATGTCGCCAGAAAGGTTCTTCAAGAGCTGCTTCACAGCATCGTCATTTGTCTGTGAATAGGAAGCAATGCAAAGGTAAGATTTTCACATCTTGGTTCCCAATTCTGTTTGTCAACCTTTTAAAACCTGTCAGACAGGTAAAATTATCTAACTAGCTAAAATAGATTAGTTTTTTGTTTAATTGCAGTAATTAATTGAGGATATTGGTGGCATATATTTATAAAATTATAATATATGATAACAGTATAATTCCTAGTAATTATTGCATTTTTTTCGATGTACATTTGTTGTAGGTGGAAGAAATTTAATTATGTGTGAAAAAATTTACAAAAATAATTAACATGTTTATTAATTGTATAGTAAATGTTATTAATTGGATAATACTTAATAACTTTATAATTATTATAATATATTAATTGCTGAAATATATATTAAATAACAAACATACAAATTTTACATTTAAAAATTAGACAAGCAATATTTTAAATGTAAACATAAATGTGTACATTTAAATTCACAAAAAAATTACAATGTATGATTTTGATTTAACAAAGAAAATGCTGGCAGGACAAACGGAAAAATACTGGCCCAAACATGCAAAAACTGTTGAACCCTGATCAGGCATCAAAACATTATAATGTTCTGGAACCTCAGATGGAATATATTGATTTTGGGGAAAATGTACCCCTTCACCCTAATCAAACCATTGTTTGTCAGAAATACTGTTCATGAGAGACAGTAAAAGTGTGTGTGTGTGTGTGTGTGTGTGTGTGTGTGTGTGTGTGTGTGTGTGTGTGTGTTTCAAGCTTACTGTGTATTCTTTATGCAGGTGTACATGGGCTCTCAAGCTCTTGTCCAGACAGAGAGTTTGAAGTTTCCGGCACACTTGACTCACATTGAGCATCAAGTCATGGCTTGGAATGAATCGCAGGATATTCAGTAAAATCTCATCTGAGAAGTCTGAGATAGTGACAGATGTATGGGAAATGCTGTCTGAGCAGTACAGAGCCTGGAGAGCAGCAAGAAGAAACAGTTATTCATACATGACACTAATTTGACTGGATTGAGCTCTTTTTTTTTTTTTAATCAAGAGTTGTTTATTAAATATGACGGTGAAGTCCTACATCCTCAGCTTCTAAGTAATCAGAATCAGAATCAGAATCAGAAAGTGCTTTATTGCCAAGTATGCTTACGCATACAAGGAATTTGTTTTAGTGACATAAACTTCCAGTACACAGAGACAACAGCAACAAAAAACAAATTGCAAATAAATAAATTGTATGAACAGTTGTGCTATAGATGACAATGGAATAGAATAGAGTAAGATGCAGAGATGTACTTGGATAGAGGGGTAACAAATAAATATAAGAATATTGCACATTTTTGCATAAGTGGTGAACATTTAACTGTTCATGAGGTAATGTTATTGAATTTGTATGCTAATGTTATTACAATACAGTGCTGGGGGCATCACTTCTCAAACTCTGCAGAGTCTAGAGTCAGAGTGGCGCTCCCAGGCCGAAGGCTTCTAGTGGAAAGCGGCTCTGCAGACCGTCATTTTAACTGGATAGTTTTCGTCGTAAATGTCCTGATGCCCTAAGGCCTATGACTTTTTTGAGGGCCAGCTTCCTCTGGGGAAGAGCAGTGTACACTGCATTACACAATGCCCGTCTCTCTTCAGTGCCCTCAGGAGATCAGTCTGCCAACCCTGCCAGTTTTCCAGGGCACAGCGGTCTCCGGCAAGTACTTCTCTCAGTTACTGCCCGGAAACATAGCGGTACTAAGAGGCTCGCTAACGGTCATCCCCTGCAGGTCTGCTGCATCAGGGCAATGAGCTTATGCCTCTAGGCACACCAGAGGTCAGTCTCGCGAGACTGGTTCCCTTTGGAGGTCACACGGCGGTGTGGGAGCCCCTGCCAAGTGTGCTTCATTGGGTCCTGCCCCAAACAGGCTCTGGTCTAGTCTTCCTAGCAGATGACGTGGGTCTGAGGACCGTCATTTTTAATAGGAGACTTCAGTTATGAGAGTCTTGATGCTGTGGCTCAGGACCTCGGAAAGCAGGCCCCTTCGGGGAAGAGCTTTGTACACTGCATTTGGGTCGTTTTATTTCTCATAGATTTCTGCTCGTTCTAAATCAGATACAGATAAAGTGGCACAGTAAAGATTACTTTTATATGAATGCATTAGTGAGAGCGATTGTGTGCGTGAATTAATTTTACATGGCAGCATCTCTCTAGTAGTAGAGAAGCTGTGGCATTTAGTTATTAACAAATATATGCATGAACTTTTCTGTTTCTAAGCTATTTTATTGAGAAATCACAGAACAGCGTTGACAGTACATTTTCCACGCTGAATGATTCTGTGCACGAGTGATCTGCATGACGTACGATCTGCTGTCTGTAGCCTATGTGTGTGTGTTACAGTGCAGCAGCGCATTAGATTAGAACAGCAATTAACTTACCTGTACAATGAGCTGTTTAGAATGTGCATTTTCACGTTTAATTTCGAGCATCCAGTAATATAATCACACATGACTTGTGGACCTTTCGAAGTATACATTTTTTTATGCTGGCCAAAAAATGTTGTTTGACTGATATGTTAAAATCACTATACAGTTTTCTTTTTTATGTTATGGGCAGGTAAATCTGAAAGTGGAAGGATTTACATTTCACACAGATCATGTCAGATGTGGGCAGTGGAATGGGGAAAAGACTGTTTTTTTTTTTTTTTTAAATTTGAACTTCATTTATTTTTAGCAGCGCATTTTAGAATGCAAGTGCAGCGCTCAAACACATCCATAGGGAGTTTACATAAAAAAACAACAAGCAGTGTAATGGAAAAACATTCTGTGTGTGAATGGCCCGTAAGAGTCTAAGATTTGATGCCACTGATCTTGCAAACTTTGCCAAATATAGAGACTATTTTCGCAGCCTGGGAAGCCCCCCCCCCAATAATCATCCCATAATTTACTGTTGTTTTTCACTGTATCTGTCAATAAAAGAGTGAAAAGGGTATTAAAATTGGAAGTTGTCATTCTGAGAAAGCCTGTGCTTGTAGGTTTTGTTGATGAAGTTTGCTGGTCGTTTAACAATTGCAGTAGGCTATTTCCATGACCAGTTCAGAGTCAAGACCTGTAACTCCAGTAAAATATAGTTTATATTCAAAATCCATTATAATTAAATATTACCTGATTTTCTTCTAATAAATTAAACTCCAAATTCTCACTTTTTTGTTGCTGTTTGTTTTCCTCCATTGATGTTGGTTAAAATATAGAGCCCTGCAATCGTCACAGACAGCTTGGTACAATTTATATGTTTCTCTTTATTAAAATTTACCATATTATTTCTTTTACTTTTTACAGCTGTTGCACTTTGTGAAATGTCCCTAAGGATAATCAGAAAATTATCAGTATGTTTACTTTTTTTATATACAGTGTCGTCTAATACAGTCAGTCAGATACTATATAAAGTAACAAAATCTGAGTATGTAATCAAGTGCAAAAGCAAATAAGTATCCAGTACAAGCAGTTTGCAGTATTATTTTTTTTTACTAGCGGTATTATTAGACTTTAATAGTTTTACAGTTATGACATTATAATGATAAAATGTAAAGTCAAATCATTTTCATTATAATTTTACAGACAATTGTCATTGACAACGTATCATTCAATATTGAAACTTTTTTACTGAAGCAAATGTTGAAACAACTTAAAATTGATACAAGCCAACCTCTAAATCAGGTTTGACATCCAGAATTACTGTATTAGTATTAGAAATTATTGTTTTATAATTCTGACAGGAAATATTATAGTGATTAAATGTGTAATGAAATGGTAATCTGCATAAAAGATCACTTAAAATAGTTTATTTTGATGTAACCCCTGTCTGCTTTTGTTATTATTATTGAAACAACTGAAATGTTTTTCCATAAAGGTTTTTCAACTCTTCCTCTAAATCAGACTCACTCATTTTCTGAATATTGGAGTTATTGTCATTGGTTCCAATAACTCCTCCTGAGTCTGAACATCTGTTATTCTGGTCTAAACAGCAGTATGCAGTCCAGAAATGACTAGGCACATTCACTCTGTTGCTGTTATTAGGGTCTGGTACCACCCCTGTCACAATGTATACTGGTTGTGAACTACATGCTGTTTTCAGATGTGTTCCTAGTGATAGTTCTTCATCCCACCAAAAAATTCTGTTGAAACATTTGGCTTGTGGAGCAGCATTGGTGAGAGAGAAGGTGGCATCAGCACAGCTCTGTGAGTTTGCCAGGTAGACTGGTGCCAGATGACCTCTGTCATAGCCAGAATTATCATAATCTCTATTGAGAGCTTGATTGATTCCACGCATATGTATATTCACAGTCCTCCCAAAATCCATGTTTTGTCCTTTATTAGGATCATCAATCTGCAATATTTTATTAAACATAAGAAAAAAGATACACTTGAGATAGCTGTATATAAGAAGAAAAAAAACAACAAAAACAAATTTACATCCATTTATTTTTCAGCTGTTCCTGTGTGTTTCACACAACACTTGTGTGGGAACGCAAGGGAATCTTTTAATTAGTAAACATTTATCCTTCTGTGTTTAATACTCTGTTTATCAAATTAACTGCTTATGTGTTTGGTTTTCAGAATTATTGTCTTTTTTTTTTTATAGAATGTTTCTTGTCAAGTCTTAATGTCAGTGTGACTTACAGCACTCCACAGATGCAATGAACTGCACTACAGACACTTCTTGTCATTATAAAGCACTACTCCACTACTGTTATAGTATTATCAGGGGACATTCACATTTTCTGTAGTTGATTATAAAATATTATCCTAGTTTACTATAAATGACACACTTTCAAGTCTTTCAGCTGAAATTTTTTATTAATAATGTACAGTGTATGTGTAGCATAATTTAAATAAAGTAATATTTCACTTACTTGAGGTTCAATGTACCAACTTTCTATTCTTGTGCAGCCCATTATCCCTTCAAACTTGTAGGCTGAGTACACGGGGATCTTGTTGTGAGTGTCATAGAATGTGGCATAATAAAAATCATTATTTAGAGTTTGGCAGATCTGCTTGTATTGTGATTCATTAAATCTTGTTGGTGATTTTCCATTTGCAAAAAATTGACCACATTCACTCTCAAAATTCTGCACAACTTTTGCCGAACCACTGGAGAGAAGCGACAGCATCAGCACATGAAGAAGCAGCAGCATGATGAAGAGGGTGAGATGATATCAACTTCTCTGCAAGAACAAGAACATGTTATACTTTTTTTACATATCTTCTATAATATCTTATGTATTATTTAAATAATACAGCTACTTACCTTTAAATTTATAGCAGTACACATCAACAATCAATCTATTAACTTATTCCACAAAGAAACAATGTAAAAAATTTGATATTTAACACCTTCTGTGTAGTAAGTAAATTTATATTATTAAATTCTCAACAAATCATAAATAATAAAATCTAAAAGGCCAAAGTCAGCTCTACAAATACTACTACTGGCACCGAAGGCAAGGAAACACTGGTGTTGTAGTGAGTATTTCTAACCTTCTGCTTTGTCATACGTGAACATTTATATAATGTAATATCAGCAGAGGCATACAAATTTGATCCACCATATCGCCCTCTACCTTGCCTATTTAAACAAAGTTTCTTATGTCCAAAGCTCAAGTTGACCTCTGTAATAGTTTTTTATATATCCTCCATTGACAGCTTGATAGTGTCCACACAGTTTTACAGTATATCCACAGATGCCATGTTTGGTCATTCTTTAAAGGGGTCATATGATGCGATTTCAAATTTTCCTTTCTCTTTGGAGTGTTACAAGCTCTTGGTGAATAAACGAGATCTGTAAAGTTGCAAAGACTTAAGTCTCAAATCCAAAGAGATTTTCTTTCTAAAAGTTGAGACTTGTCCACGTCCCCTCGAACGGGTCTTCCTAACACACCCCCACATCTCTACGTCACTATGGGGGAAGATTAGCATAACACTGCCCAGATGTTCACACAGAGAAAGAAGATGCTTTGTGTTTCACTGTGAAAGCGAAACTACTTTGTTTGGCCTTCCAAAAGAGGACGATATCCGCTTCGTCGTGCCTGGGGCTGATCCGTGCTGGTCACTGAGAAAATACATCAATTTAGTGCAGAAGATCGCCAAATCTGCTTTCACCGTGGACGAAGTGGAGTCCAGCCCATGGTCATCACATGTGGTTGCTGTTAGCTCAAGATACGCTCCTTCATAGAATCCGCCTAAAGCCACCCGCCTCCGCTCACTCAACTGGCCGTGGCTCACTCTAGGCCTCCTGCCTCCGCTCACTCAAGGCTGCGGTGTGTGAAGCTGTTTCGTTGTGAAAGTGAAACTACTTTGTTTTTGCCTTCCAAAAGAAGACACGACTAGAAATCATGTTTATATCACGTTTATAATGGTTTTTATGTTTATGTCTCGTTGCTCCGGCCGACAGGGGATCACAATATGTTAAGGGGCGTAACATTTATGTCACATGCTTGAGGTATTCGGCCAATCACAATGCGCTGGATAGCTGGCCAATCACAGCACACCTCACTTTTCAGAGAGATGAGCTTAGTAAAAATCGATGCGTTTCAGAAGGCGGGGCATAGATGAGAAACAATTATGTACAGTATGTGGAAAATAATGTGTTTTTTAAACCTTGAACCGCATAAAACATTTAATTACACCAAATACACAAAATAATGTTCTGTTTAGCAGCATCATATGACCCCTTTAATATCATTAAGCTGCAATATTATATCAAAAGAAAGATAAGTTTGAGCTAGAAAAAAAAAACAAGTACATCCCTGTTCACAAGCATTCATCTTATCCGGTGACACAAGAGACATTTGATTGAGCACACACATGCTAGACTATCCATCTCACTTTTACTTCAGAAACTTCTTGTCATTCTTACTAAAGCACAATTCCAGTATTAAATTGTCATGGATGTTATATCATCAGAAGTATTACATAGTATTACATGCCAATTATCAGGGATATTTCAGAAATGGATTGTAAAATACTTTATTACTGGAGTGATCATTCACCATCCCTTAAAAGAAATGTCCCTCTACAGGTGTGGTATGGAGACAAAGACAATGACAAGAGGCAGTACGAAAAAAAAAAAAAAGCTTCAGCATCACTTAAAAAATGAAGAGATTATGTTAAAGGGACACTCCATCCCAAAATGAAAATTTTGTCATTAATCACTTAACCCCATGTCGTTCCAAACTATGTTCATCTTTAGAACACAATTTAAGATATTTTGGAGGAAAACCGGGAAGCTTTAATCCCAGAATGTTAATTAATATGCAAATTTAGTTCTGTTCACTGTATATTTTGAATAGTATGGAAAGATTACTTTTCAAGTTACTGATAATAATAATTTAAATGAACCCACAAAGCAAGTCAATTGATAAAAGGCTTTTATGCTTTGCATTTTCTTTGAACTATATACTTAGTATCTATTTATTACCCATAATTCACCACATTCAGAATTGTCATAAATGATTCTCCCACACACCCATCTATCCCTCCACTCAATAATATTATAATTTTTCGGTATGTTTTGCTTGGCACACCTTCACAATTATGAGCAACAAACTCTTCAGAACAAGTGTTTCGTTATTACTCTGAATACAGTAACTCACACATGACTCACACAAATTTAAAATCCTCCTGACATACAGAAGAAGGGATAGTCCATTAAAAAATGAAAATTCTGTCATCGTTTACTAATCTTCATGTTAGTCCAAACCTGAATGAATTTCTTTCTTTTGTTGAACGTTGTTGAAGAATGTTTGTAACCAAAGAGTTTTTGGTTGAAAATAATATCATGGAAATCAATGGCTACCAGCAACAGGTTTCCCTTTAAAAAGCTATGTCAACCTGATTTAATCCATATTATTAATTAATTCACAATTTAAGTTGATTCAGCGATAACAGTAAATAATAATTTTGTAAATAATTTTTATGGCTTGATGTTATTGTTTAGGTTACCATTTTTTTCTGTATACTTAAAACAGGCCTGGAGTGATGTGTATGTGTGTTAGTCATACTACTAAACATATTGCATGAACCCCCAAAATGACACCCCAATAATGTGTCACTTTAGAAGTCCATCTACAAATACTAGAGTACATCCTGGCACCAAAGGCGAGGAAACACTGGTGTTGTAGTGAGTATTTCTAACCTCCTACTTTGTTATACATGAACACTTTTAAGATAATGTAATATTATCAGAGGCATACAAATTTGATCCACCATATCGCCCTCTACCATGCATATTTAAACAAAGTTTCTTATGTGCAAAGTTCAAGTTGACCTCTGTAATAGTTTTTGATATATCCTCCATTGACAGCTTGATAGTGTCCACATAGTTTTACCATTATATCCACAGACCCCACAGATGCCATGTTTGGTCCTGTTTTAATATCATTAAGTTGCAGTATTATATCAAGAGAAAGGTATGCTTCAGCTAAAAAAAAAAAAACTACATCCCTGTTCACAAGTATTCATTTTATCCTGCGACACAACAGACATTTGATTGAGCACAAACATGCTAAAGGCTACTAATAAATTTTCATCCACCAGTTTTATTCGGAGTGTATCTCTTTTAATTTTTATTCACAAAATGTATATAGTTATTTGCATAAACAAGGAATTATTTTTCATTGGCTTCATTTTGTTATTTTCCCATTCTTTATTCTCCCATACCTTTTTTTTCCCCCTTTGGAGGGGGTGGCACCTGTTGACCCTTTCCCAGTGATGACCAAGATGCACCACAGATGGCCACCCTGTTGTGGATTTGTACTTTATACATGCAGGTGGCACACACACATAAAATGTTCTTTCTTTTTCAGTAATGAAAATTAATTTAAATACAAATTAATTTGTTCACAAGATGGCACCATAGGGTGTCAATTCACATGACAGCCAGAGAAAAAATGCTTTAACAAAAGAGACCGAAACATGTGCAATCTACAATAACAGCGGATTCCTATGACATTGTTTGAAGAGGTTAGAAAGTACATACATTTTACAACATAGTCTAAAATTTTACAAAGATGTAAAATGGGTTATAACTCCTGGCAAGAGACTGCCCAAACATTGAGCAAAGATGAGACTTTCTTTCAAGAAAAAAGAGAGAGAAAAAGAAAATCAATACATTTTTTTAAAATCTTAAAACATGTAAACTCATTCAAACATATCTAAAGATATACTTGAATACATAAAAACATAATATATATATCTAGTATAGTATATATCAGATTTATATTATAAAATATTACAATTTTTTTATAATATATAAATCAAATATAAACACCTAACTAAAAATTATAGCAACGCAAGTCCAAGATCACGTTATTAACCTATTCAAGAAACAATGATGTGAGAATGTAAGAAACTATTATATCTTCAATGTAGTAAGTAAATATATACTATTAATTACTCAACAAATAATAAAGAATAAAATGTAAAAGACCAAAGGCAGCTCTATAAATATTACAGTACATACCGACACCAAAGTCAAGGATACACTGGTGTTTTAGTGAGATGGGCGAGTATATGCCCAGCTGGTGGAACGACCTCCCAATCTCAATTCGAACAGCTGAGTTTTTACTCATTTTCAAAAAACATCTAAAGACTCATCTTTAAAAAAATAAAATAAAAAATAAAAAACCTGGCTACGTGTTCTGTACTAGACTAACTGAGACTTGTCATGGCCCTTGTATACTGTTGTTGTTTTCTTGTTGGTCTGATTGCTTCTGTTGTTCTCATTTGTAAGTCGCTTTGGATAACAGTGTCTGCTAAATGATTAAATGTAAATGTATTTTTAACCTCCTGGTGTCATTCAACATATGAACACTTTTAAAATAATGAGGCACACAAATTGATCCAAAAAATACTGTAGAAAAGGGATCTGCACACTGTTATGCTCTCTTTATTTCAAGAAGTTAAAACCAGCAATGTTTCGGTTGCTTGTTTTTGGATGTGCATATTTAGATTTTTCTTTACACAAACTTGATCCTCCACGATTTTCCCTATGGTTACAATACATATTTAAACTAATTTCCTTAAGTCCACTTAACAGGTGTGTTTGATTATGAAAACAAACATTTAAAGTAAACAATATATGACGTTTAGAGGTCAACCGATGTATCGGTTTTGCTGATTAATCGGCACCGATAGTTGATTGCTGGAGTAATCGGTTATAGGCAAAAATTCATGCTGATAGTTTTCCGGGTTGCGTCCATTGCTGATGCAGGTAAAAGGGTCTGTTTTCCTTATACAGTGCGAGAACGGCCTCTAGTGGTTGAAATCAGACCCGGATTTAAATACAGCTTACAGAAAATCTTGGCCTGCCACAGAGCGCCATTCACATAGTTTTCCGTTAAATTACATTATTCGCCTGAATCGTTGTTAATGTAAATAATGAATATTATATTGAGCATTTTCATCGAAACGTTTGTCTTTCTGTGGCTCTAATAATTTACAGAGCTATAATATAGATCACTCTTTCTGTTTGCTCTGTTTTTTTTAAACACTGAACATCAAACTTATCTATGCCTCATTGTTCATTCTTGAAGTAAACTTGTGTTCAGTTGGTGAATAAATAAACTGTTTTAGACAGCTAGCAGCTTGAGTTGAACGCGACGCGCCCAGAGTGTGTGTGATACCGGTGCCTCTGCTCTTTTATTTTGATTAGATAATCATTAAGTGCCGTCTTACTAAATGAGGACGAAAACACATGAACAATATCTCCAGAACTGCTATCATGAAGAGAGTCACTTCATGAGCATTTGACTGTTTGATTTGAGCAAAAGCATCATATCACATGCACAGAACTGTAAAGATATTCACGGCAACCCGTCAAAATAAAAGTCCGGTTTTGAAGTCTATTTTTCAGTAGAATGTACATACTACTACTACTAAAATGACACAAACATTATTTTTAAGGAATAATCACACATTATTTCTTATATTGTTTTAATTTAAATAGTAAATCCACTTTGTTTGCCAAAAAAGTTTGCTTATTTTTCAGTAATTAAAAGATAAACTTTTATTCAATTGATGTGAAAATGTATATGTTTCATGATTTTAATTAATTAGATTTGCTTTATGATTAATAAAATTTAATTTAACTATTAAAAAGGAGTGTAGAAAAATTAAAATCGAAAAAACTGAATCCAGAAAAAATAACGGAATTTCGAAATAAATAAAATGGAATTTAGGAAAAAAATTCAACAGATTTCATAGGGCCCTATTAAAGTGTGGAAATTTCAACATTTACTATTACTATTATAATTATTACTTTCATTTTTACTGGTACTACTACAAACCCGATTCCAATAAAGTTGGGCACTGTACAAATTGTGAATAAAAACGGAATGCAATGATGTGGAAGTTTCAAATTTCAGTATTTTATTCAGAATACAAGATAGATGACATATCAAATGTTTAAACTGAGAAGATGTATAATTTTAAGGGAAAAATAAGTTGATTTTAAATTTCATGGCATCAACACATGTTTACCACTGTGTGGCATCCCCTCTTCTTTTTATAACAGTCTGCAAACATCTGGGGACGATGGAGACAAGTTGCTCAAGTTTAGGAATAGGAATGTTGTCCCATTCTTGTCTAATACAGGCTTCTAGTTGCTCAACTGTCTTAGGTCTTCTTTGTCGCATCTTCCTCTTTATGATGCAGGAAATGTTTTCTATGGGTGAAAGATCTGGACTGCAGGCTGGCCATTTCAGTACCCAGATCCTTCTTCTACGCAGCCATGATGTTGTAATTGATGCAGTATGTGGCCTGGCATTGTCATGTTGGAAAATGCAAGGTCTTCCCTGAAAGAGACGACGTCTGGATGGGAGCATATGTTGTTCTAGAAATTGGATCTACCTTTTAGCATTGATGGTGCCTTTCCAGATGTGTAAGCTGCCCATGCCACACACATTCATGCAACCCCATACCATCAGAGATGCAGGCTTCTGAACTGAGCGCTGATAACAACTTGGGTGGTTGGCTTGGGTCTTTGACCTCTTTAGTCCTGATGACATGGCGTACCAATTTTCCAAAAAGAATTGGTAATCCTCTGCCCATCTTGACTTCTGAGAGACACTGCCACTCTGAGAGGCTCTTTTTATACCCAATCATGTTGCCAATTGACCTAATAAGTTGCAAATTGGTCCTCCAGCTGTTCCTTATATGTACATTTAACTTTTTCCGGCCACTTATTGCTACCTGTCCCAACTTTTTTGGAATGTGTAGCTCTCATGAAATCCAAAATGAGCCAATATTTGGCATGACATTTCAAAATGTCTCACTTTCAACATTTGATATGTTATCTATATTCTATTGTGAATAAAATATAAGTTTATGAGATTTGTAAATTACTCCATTCCTTTTTTACTCACAATTTGTACAGTGTCCCAACTTTTTTGGAATCAGGTTTGTACTATAAGTATGGTTCAGTACTGTTTTTTTTTTTTTTTTTTTTTTTTTTTTTTTTTTAGTATCCATTTTACAAGCTATCAGTTAATTAATCGGTATCGGCCAGTGGGGTCCAATCTTGCCATCGGTATCGGCAAAATCCATCCAAAAATCAGTCCACCTCTAATGACATTTGTTACAGGATACAGAATATCACAAACTATTGTGGCCCTCTTCACCCAAATACACTTTTGGATTTTTTTATCAGGTGAATGATCACGGTCCTTTTCTTTTTTTTTTTCTCTCAGAATGACTGACTGCACTCAAGTCAGTCCACATGGTGACCATTTTCTACTCATACAGGGGTGCGTTTCCCAAAACCATAGTTGCTAACTAAGTTAACAACTTTGTTGGTTGCAATGCAATTTCCCATTGCCAACCAACTAAGTTGCTAACAGGTTAGTAACTATGGTTTTGGGAAACACACCCCTGATCTTGTTTACTTGAATGAGGAAAAGAATTATCTTAAGGTGTTTTCCAAGCTTAAGTTTTGATAGCACAGGACACAAAGCCAACTCTTCCTGTTCTTCCTGTATCACATTTTCTAAGCTGAATTTGTGCCAAAATTTGTTTTACAGTCCAGTAAGATCTCACAACTACTGGTAATTGTCTTAAAGGAGTGAATACAAACAAATGCAGAAAGTGTTTAACATTTCTCTCTATTGTGTTGAAGTTTTCTGTCACCTTACTGGGAAAATTAACATTTAGCTTTTAAGTATGTGATACAATGTTTCCAGCAATGTTTTTTTTTTTTTTCAGTGTAAATACACGTATGTTGCAATAACATTACAGTGACTGAATGGGACAAGTTTCTGAAGACCTAATGTGTGTCAAACACAGAAGAAAAAAAAAACAACAACTTTATAATATTTACATAATAAATAATGAATTATTAGGTTAGGCATAGATCAGTAACAGCAAACAGGGTTATCAGAGGCGAGACAAAGGCAAAAACTTATGGCAGACAAGAGATCAGGGCAGGCAGCTAGCAGAGTAACAACAGTCCAAAAACAGAGCAGAGGGTCAATAAAAAGCAGGCAGTAAACAATAAAAAATGATAGAAACAGTCCAGGGTCATACACAGAAACCCAATGAAGAAGGCCGTAAACACTCAAATGTCAGCCAGGGCAAAACAAGACTTCACGATGAGAATGTGTGAAAAGGTGGCTTAAATAGTCCCATGAATGTGCATCAGGTGTTCTCCTAATCAGAGTCAGGTATGGAATGATGGGAAATGGAGTTCAGGGAGGAAAGTCAATATTCGGGTGATGGTGGCCTCTGGTGACGATCAGGGGTAACCACAGAGGCAGAATTCATTACATAGAATATAAATAGTGGCCCTATTTTCTGCTGAAATGGTCTTTTAGCCAGGTGGAAGAAGGGCTGAACACTCACAGTTAAATGACTTGGTGGCAATTTTGGTATCATTGTTCATTTATTTTCTAGTCAAACAAATTTATCAAGGGTGTTGTTCAAGCTAAAGTTTCAATGACACATCAGGACAAAGGTTTTTTCCAGATCATGTGCATAAACAACTTTCTAAAAAAAAAAAAGATCCATATATTGAGCATTTAATCATTCTTTATTCCAGATTAGTGTGATATGATGAACTTTATTTTTGACCCTGAACCACAAAATCAGTCTTAAGTCGCTGGAGGTATATTTGTAGCAATAGCCAAAAATACATTGAATGGGTCAAAATTATTGATTTTTCTTTTATGCCAAAAATCATTAGGACAGATCATGAGATTAAATATCATGTTCCATGAAGATATTTTGTCAATTTCCTACTGTAAATATAGCAAAACCTAAATTTTGTTTAGTAATATGCATTGCTAAGAACTTCATTTGGATAACTTTAAAGGTGATTTTCTTTTTTCTTTTTTTTTTTTACTCTCAGACTCCAGATTTTCAGTTAACTGTATCTCGGCCAAACATTGTCCTAACAAACCATACATCAGTGGAAACCTTATTTATTCAGCTTTCAGGTGATGTATAAATCACAATTTTGAAAAATGTACCCATTTTTAGTGCAAAAAAAGCTTATTCAGCCTGATTAAAGTGACAAAAGGGCTCAAGAGCAGTTATTTTATTTAAAGTGACTGATGAGGTGGTAGAATGACGTCAGTTCCATGGTGACTGAGGTAGTGAGCAGACTAATGCTGCACAAAGTGACTGGTGCATGTCATCGTATGTTAGTGGAAGGGGGGGGTGGAAGGACCTGGGGATGTGGGATCTCATAGTTCAGTGTTGCCTGGGGCAGAAGAGAGACGGGGGGGGGCAAGTTCGAGAGCGAGTTCAGCTTCCTGACAGCCTGATGGATGAAGCTGTCCTTCAGTCTACTGGTCCTGGCCTGGAGACTCCGCAGTCTCCTCCCTGATGGCAGCAGACTGAAGAAGCTGTGTGACGGGTGGGTGGGGTCACCTGCGATGCAGAGGGCTTTGTGAGTATCTCATTTTCGTTTCTTTGCTGGGGGTTCTGTAGAGTAATTGAACACTTCAAAAGATTCAACTTTATAAAGCTTTGCCAACTCTGTCTCTAAATCCTTCACAGTCTTTTCTTCAGGAGGAAAGTTCTCATTCACTCCAATAAATCCTCCTGAGAAATGAGGTTTCTTATTGTTGTCTAAGCAGCAGTATGCAGTCCAGAAATGACTAGGCACTTTAACTCTATTGTTTATGATTTTAGTACCTGGTACCACCCCTGTCACAATGTAAAAAGAATACATATTCGGTGGACATTGATTGGACAGATTTTTTGCAATGTTTCTTTCTAGTACCCTCCACTGACCTCGGTTAAAAGAGGAGTTTTGTGGAGCAGCATTGGTGAGAGTGAAGGTGGCATCAGCACAGCCCTGTGACTGTGCCTGGAAGACTGGCTCCAGATGACCTCTTTCATATTTAGAATTCTTATAGTCTTCATTGATAGCTTGATGGTCTCCAAGTCCTTGTATTTTTACATCTTTCTCTAGTTTCATGTTTGGTGATGCATTATTGTCGTCAAGCTGCAATAGTGAATCAATTGAAAACATTAGCTTAAGGAGAAGAAGAGATACTAATATGTGACAGACTTTTTAAGCTGAGATCATAACACCTTTCTTTACAGCACCTTCTCTTATTCAGCTTTGTACTGTACTACACATATAATATATTAGCAATATCTCTTATTTTATAACCATTTATCTGATTTAGAGTATACTCATGTTTCTTTAGATTTTAAACCTGTTTGAAACATTATTTGATGCTCATAATGATCTTGAATTATGGAATGGTTATGGAACCAATGGATCTAGTTAGAAAGATCTCAGATCCCAATTTATGTTTTCTTCAAACAACTTATGACACAGAGTAAAAGAAGACTAAGAGCTGTTATCAAAGGATGCTGGACAAAGTATTACATCATGTGCTACATGCATGAGAAAAATATATTTTTTAATTATTTTACTTTAAAGATTAGCTGTGAATATTTTCAAAGTCTAAGAGGATAGACGGCAAAAAATAACTCTACCCATACCAAATAAATAAAAATTAATATGGTACAACAAATGCAATATGGTACAACAATTACCTGAACCCATTTAGTGTAATATTTCACTTACTTGAGGTTCAATGTACCACTTGACTATTCTTGTGCAGTTCTTTATCCCTTCAAACTTGTAGGCTGAGTACACGGGGATCCTGTTGCTAGTGTTATAGAATGTGGCATAATAAACCTCATCATTTAGAGTTTGGCAGATCTGCCTGTATTGTGGATCAGGAAATCGTGTTGGTGATTTTCCATTTGCAAAAAATTGACCACATTCTTTCTCAAAATCCTTCACAACTTTGGCTGAACCACCGGAGAGAAGCGACAGCATCAGCACATGAAGAAGCAGCAGCATGATGAAGATGATGGATCAAGTTCTCTGCATGATCAAGAGCCACGATACATATTTTACATATAGCATATATTTTGTGATATTCAAATCACATATAAATAGCATAACTGTACTTACCTCAAAATTTAAAGCAAGAGCAATAAGCTATTAACCTATTTAATGAAGAGAAAATAATGTGACAGTGTAAATAGCATAACACCTTCAGTTTTGTAAATTAAACACATGAACTAATATAATACTGGAAACTATTATTAAACCAATAAAGAATAAAATACCTGGTCATGCAGGTTTGCGCTTAACAAGAACAGTAAAATCTGGTCCTTCTTATCTCATTTGAAGGCTGGACAACTGCAGTGCTCTTTTGGCCAGCGTTCACATAGCACGACTAGGCTTTTGCAGACGAGTCACAATATTGGGCTGTTTCTGTTGTTTAACAATTGAGCATGTCACTGCTTCTGTACTCATATTCAACCTTTGTGATGGTATAAACTACTGTTGGTTTTGTGATGACTTCACTACAGCTGAAGACACAAGCATTAGTCAACATCCAAAATTTATCAGTTACGGTTTTGCAATTAGAAGAAAACTTTCTCACCATTTTCATTTAGTATAAGTATCTGAACTTTTGATTAAGTTAAAAAATAATATGTTTTTGACTAAAATATTTGATTTTGACAAGTTTTAGGTCTGTTGTTTTGAGATTATGTTTGATAAGTGAATGACATCACTTTGTATGCTCACAAATTGGACATCTCAAATGATCAAATGAACTCTCACTCATCTATTACCTGTGAGAAAACAACATATGTCTGATAATCTAAAGGTCCAACAAAGTGGTTGAAAAAGCTGAACTGTTGTGGCTATAGCATCTCAAACTAAGGGACAGAGAATATCTCAGTGAACAAAAAGCATGAAGATATGAACAAGGTTTTATTTTGGCACATACGTCAAAGATGACATTTCAACCTGATAAAGAGTTTGTTTACACTGCCTCTTTACTGGGGAACGATGACCTT
Organism: Cyprinus carpio; assembly: GCF_018340385.1. Taxonomy (NCBI): domain Eukaryota; kingdom Metazoa; phylum Chordata; class Actinopteri; order Cypriniformes; family Cyprinidae; genus Cyprinus; species Cyprinus carpio. Next base: position 19,389,199 of record NC_056597.1, on the reverse strand, counting down.
ATTAAAAGTTGTGATTGTCCATGGCTCAGTGATCTTTTAATTAAAAACAAATGGTTTTCCTGAAAAGTTGTGATTGTCCATTTATATATATATATATATATATATATATATATATATATATATATATATATATATATATATATATATATATATATATATATATAATCCCTACAGTGCATACTTCTGACTTGTCTGTCAGAAAATAGCACAGGTCAAGCTTTTTTGATGATGTTACAGTGAATGTTTTATGTTTTCTTATTTTACGCGGTTTTTGTCATGTGTGATCTCGTGATCTCATGGCATTCCTCTGATCACTTGGGTCAGATCCTCGTGCAGTAAAAGGTAAATCACCACACTAAGGGCTGGACGAGATATTGAAAAACTGCAGTGGGTAGAGAAAGAACTGGTAAATATTTGACATACACAGGCTGGAATTATTCACTAATTAAAAAATCTTTATTAAGAAGAATTCTTTAAAACAACTAACCTGTCCAGCAGGGTTTTCTGCAGTGTTTTACAGGCCGTCAGGGTACCACCCATGAACGTGTGGCACATGGTGACTTCAGTGCAACTCTGCATGAAAGCTGCCACAGCAGCGGTCTGGAAGGTCCCATGTCGAGAAACTAAACACAGACGCCGCAGATGGTGACACTGACTGAGTGCTTCACAAAACGTGGTGTTCGCATTAAAGTAGGGCTGCTCCAGCCTGCAGTTTCACACATATACAAATAGTTAATAAATACAAGAGATATAGGGCTAAAATAGTCTGTTAAAATTATTAATAAATGATTAATTATTATTACTTACATATCTCTCCAACCAACATAGTTCTAATTCCAAAATGAACACTCACCAATGCCAGCTATTTACTATCCAGTTACGCGGAAACATTTTAAAGAATTGTAAAATAATGAAAGATTAACATCTGTTATAAAACAATATTCTATTTCATTTCAGAGATACGAAAATATTTAAAAAAATCAGTCAGTGTTATTGTGAAAGATGCCATTTAGATGTAACTTTAATATATGATGGTGCAATTGCGTTTTTTTTTAAGTACTTCATGTGATCTTTTCAAATTTGACTAATATCAGTGTTTTTTAACATAATCATTTACATAAGGTAAATATAAGACCTTTATATAAACTTTGATCCAACTTCTACCATTCTTCCATTATCTTCTACTGTCTGTCTTATCATTTTAAAGTGTTTGCAACTTTTAGCACTTTTAGCTAACTGCACAGTTGATATACAAGTGTGAATAATAACTAAATAATTAAAGACAAATAACGAAATACATAAAAAAATTACATTAATGTAAGGATTAAATGTAACCATTTAAACCATTTAGAAGTTTTGTCATTATGGTGCTGCCCCCTACTGGTGAGCTACAGTTCAACATGAAATTATTTGTGGCATGGTTGGTGAAATGTCAAAACAAAATAATAAATACATACATACATGCGCATATATGCATATATATATATATATATATAATATATATATATATATATATATATATATATATATATATATATATATATATATATATTATTATTATTATTTTTTTTTTGTAACAAGTCAATAGTGGATTAGATTGTTGACTAAATTTTGTGACTGGAGTGTATAGTGGTATGCGTGTTTACCTTAAGTCCCTGAGTTGTGTACAGTAGGAAAGAGCCTCCAGCAGGGCCTGCGTGTAATTCATAGTCTTTAAAGATCCAAGATTTGCCAGCGATAACAAACGAAGATCCTTGCACCCCTGAACCAGCTCGATCAGTCCTGTCCCCCTCAGAACTCCTGGTAAGTGAGCGAGGGTAAGCTTACGCAAAAACTTCATCCCTCCCAAAGCAGCTAACTCACCATCTCCAACATTGTAGGACCAGGGGCACGCGGTGGGGTTCTTGCGGATGGCCGGCTCATTCCGCGGCATGGCAGAGGAAAACCCTGCACCAATCAGCTCCAGCTCCACTAGATGCAGGCAACCTTGAAGCAGAGGCTGAATGCTCAAGCCTCTATCCTCCCGCTCTTCTCCCTGACCCACGGTGACCTCGGTTGTTAGTTGATATGTGGGCACCCCAATGCGCCTGCTCTTTTTAAACCCGAGAAAAGCGGCACACAAGTGTTCACCCTGCCCAGCGGGAAGAGTGTGGTGGTAGTGTGTGGCAAATAAATTAAGGTGAATAAGATGCGGGCAACATTCAGTAAGTGCTTTGACACTCTCTGCATCCATCTCCTCCTCACTTTTCCCACAGCTCTCGGCGAGAGGGTCCTCGGCCACAGCCGCGGAAGTTGAGACTCTTTAAGGAGCGCATGTAGAGGATTGAACCCAGGAGATGAACAGCGTGAGACATTGAGGTAAGAGGGGCAGCCATGCGCCAAGACCCGCCCAAGTATAGCACCATCCAACCACGTACATGGAAGCTGGAGAGCACTAAGGGTGTTTCCCACCGTCGACGCCATGCTCTCCATTAACGCCATCATTGCAACCGGCCTTGGAGGCACGGGGCCTGGCACAGATGGTACCAGTCCCGTAAGACCCTCTGGGACTCTCATACTGAAAACAGCCAAGTACAGAGCCAACAGAGCGCGATTGACTTCTCCAGGCGCCAGGCATGCGGAGAACCAATGCAGGTTCTGATAGTGAGGCATGCTGCTCTAGATAGAGGTGCAGGCGGCTTAGGGCACTACAGCATGGCATCACGCTGTACGAGGGTGTCAGCAATGTCTGCTTGAGCTCCTGCAGTCGTGCCAAAGCAGACTTACCCTCGGCGCTCAGCTGATGGAGGTCAAACCCCGGCCCCACATCCAATGCCAGTGAGCGTAGAGAATGAAGAGAGGTCAGCAGATGCGAAAGGCGAACTGAAGTCAATCGACAGGCTGAAAGATCCAGACTGACCAGAGCCTTACAGCGGGTCACCTGATCCACCGTAGAGCCGGCCAACCAGTAGCAGCCGCTCAGGTTTAAAGTCTGGATGTCGCCGGAAAGGTTCTTCAAGAGCTGCTTCACAGCAACCTCATTTCTCTGTGAATAGGAAGCAATGCAAAGGTAAGATTTGCACATCTTGGTTCCCAATTCTGTTTGTCAACCTTTTAAAACCTGTCAGACAGGTACAATTATCTAACTAGCTAAAAGAGTTTTTTTTTTTTTTATTGCAGTATTTAATTGAGGATATTGGTGGCATATGAATGGGATAAAAATGCCAGGTATGCCATATGCAAAAGTGTTTATGAACTTATGGAGTCTTAATTATACTCTCTTACATAATTATAAAATTATAATATATGATAACAATATAATTCCTAGTAATTATTGCATTTTTTTTATGTACATTTGTTGTACGTGGAAGAAATTTAATTATGTGTGAAAACAATGTACAAAAATAATTAACGTTTATTAATGGTATAGTAAATGTTATTAATTGTATAATACCTAATAACTCCATAATTATTATAATGCATTAATTGCTGAAATATATATTAAATAACAAACATACAAATTGTACATTTAAAAATCAGCCAAGCAATATTATAAATATAAACATAAATGTGTACATTTAAATTCACAAAAAAATTACAATGTATGATTTTGATTTAACAATGAAAATGCTGGCAGGACAAACTGAAAAATACTGGCCCAAACATGCAAAAACTGTTGAACCATGATCAGGCATCCAAACATTACAATCCACAACAGACAAGACGGATAACTGTTCAGAAGTTCTGGAACCTCAGATGGAATATATTGATTTTGGGGAAAATGTATCCCTTCACCCTAATCGAACCATTGTTGTCAGAAATACTGTTCATGAGAGACAGTAAAAGTGTGTGTGTGTGTGTGTGTGTGTGTGTGTGTGTGTGTGTGTGTGTGTGTGTGTGTTTCAAGCTTACTGTGTATTCTTTATGCAGGTGTACACGGGCTCTCAAGCTCTTGTCCAGACAGAGAGTTTGAAGTTTTCAGCACACTTGACTCACATTGAGCATCAAGTCATGGCTTGGAATGAATCGCAGGATATTCAGTAAAATCTCATCTGAGAAGTCTGAGATAGTGACAGACGTATGGGAAATGCTGTCTGAGCAGTACAGAGCCTGGAGAGCAGCAAGAAGAAACACTTATTCATACATGGCACTAATTTGACTGGATTGAGCTCTTTTTTTTTTAACCAAGAGTTCATTAACCAGGGAGTTCATTGTTTATTAAAAATAACGGTGAAGTCCTACATCCTCAGCTTCTAAGTAATGTTATTACAATACAGATGTGGTAATCACTACTGTCAAAACAAATGCCAGAAATGACAGAAAGCTTTCTGAACGCTAGTCAATTTATTCTATGATCTATACGTCTGCTAGTAGTATGTACAGTATTTAAAACTGTTTTACAGAAGTAAAAACGTCAGTAATATACTATTAGGACAGGGATTATAATTATCATGTTCTGGTAATCTGTTCCTTACGGACACTGTCCAAATATTTAAAAATAAATGTATCCTGATTGTTTCAAAACGTTGTTTGCTAAATAAAATAATCTTTGCAGCAAAAGCTAACTAGCATGAATGATCAGCTCTCATATGTAAATTACCGTTTCAATTTGATTATCCATAACGCTTTAGGGAAATCTGTTCGGATATGTATCATTCAGTGATATACAAAAACAAACAGTTGCCATTTCAACAAATATATAATTTATCCATTGAAAATGTGAATACCACTGTAGACAGACATATAGAGGCAGCAAGATGTAGTACCATCGGAACGTTTGAAAGACGTACCTACTTCCGGTACGATGCAGTAGAAAGGCCCCCGGGTGTGGCTTTTTTTATTTTTTAAACTTTCAGAGAACATTATTTGATGTTTAATTTATTTAATTTAAGTATAAGATTGGAGATGGAAATTGTGTGTATTTGATTGAAAAAATAGTAGAAAACACATTTATTTATTTTTCTTAGTAATTCTTTTAACGATAATGAAGATAAGTTAAATTCATAGAGCTGATTAGACATATGAATAATGAGAGTATCGTACTCAATCTTTCAACGATAATGATGAAGATAAGTTAAATTCATAGAGCTGATTCAGGAGTAATACTGTAATAATTCACATTAACGTGATGTACATTTTTGTCTATATGAAACAAAAATTTGCTCCAACTTCAGGTTTCTTGGACACTGCTCAACAAGGTTTTCTGAGAGCACGCTTTAAAACAAAACAATAAATTCTAATTTTTTTAACTTATTTACTACAATGTGGCATACCTAAAACATTAAACCAGATATAGGCATAGAAATATAACTTAATGAAACTAGTCCACGACCAGTGTAAACTATTTGTAATTGTTTAACTCAAGACAATACAAGCAACAGTAGTCATTTGGCTTTCATTTGAATCCTACAAAAACTATAAGGACTTTGTTTTTGTAGCATCCCAGATCATACCTCAAAGTTTCTAAGGCTTGTTTAAAAGGACTTGCAAGGTGACATCAACTACAGAACAAGATGCTACTAAATAGAGGCTTTTGCCACTGATGGATCCAGGTTTGAACAAAGGCACGCTTCGTCAGTCTGGTCCAATAGACACCAGCTGGTAACATATAACACTGTGTCCAAATTCCTGTGGTTTCAGAGTATGTAATTTGTTGAATATTATTGTTTGAATTTGATGAGTTTAATTTTTTGGTTATGAACGTGTAAAGAAAAAAAAAGGGCTTGGACAACTGAAGACAGAGACTGTGTGTGGTTTTACATGTGCACGTTTTATTTGGGTTTACTTGTCAGTGTACAGAGACACCCTGGCTTACATACACAAGGGACATCCCTCATTCACATTCCCTAGGGGAGTCCTGCAAGATCTTCACGTTTAAAAGGTAAAGCTTTCCCCGTAATTGCAACAAACTGTGCCAAGTTTAAGGCTGAAGTACAAAAAAAAAAAAAAAATTAAACAATGCATCGAGTACATAATTTATAAACACTATAACAAAGGTCATGTATTGCCCACAGTGATGAGGGCGAAGTGGTAGACGCTTCTGGAATGACTAAAAGAAGAAGAAATGTACATTGAAGTCCTCTCGGGGAAAGCTCTTCCCCCTGTAAATCAACTACCTCCCTTTCCAGTTTCCGCATCCTGAGTCAATGCGCCATACAGAGCAGAAGCCATGCTGATGTCATCTTGTTTGAGAGGTTTGGATTGGTCGTTCGATTGAATCCTACTGCATGGCCATTTATGGTGGCAACAGTTCTGTTTAGAAGCACTTCCTGTGGACGATGGAAGGGCCAGACTCATCGTACTCCTGCTTGCTGATCCACATCTGCTGGAAGGTGGACAGAGAGGCCAGGATGGAGCCACCAATCCAGACAGAGTATTTGCGCTCAGGGGGAGCAATGATCTACAAGAGAAGAGACATGTTAGCTCACCTTATTAACCGCAAGCTACTATAAGAGACAAAAAACTAAGGTGCATCTCACCTTGATCTTCATGGTGGAGGGAGCAAGGGAGGTGATCTCCTTCTGCATACGGTCAGCAATGCCAGGGTACATGGTGGTACCTCCAGACAGCACGGTGTTGGCATACAGGTCTTTACGGATGTCCACATCACACTTCATGATGGAGTTGAAGGTAGTCTCATGGATACCGCAAGATTCCATACCTGTATGAAAGAAAGGGTTAAATCTCAGTAAATTCAGCAATATGGAGCACAAAACCTTTGCATTTTAATGCACAGCATAAGACTCACCCAGGAAGGAAGGCTGGAAGAGAGCCTCAGGGCAACGGAAACGCTCATTGCCGATGGTGATGACCTGCCCGTCAGGCAGCTCGTAGCTCTTCTCCAGGGAGGAAGAGGAGGCAGCGGTTCCCATCTCCTGCTCGAAGTCCAGGGCCACATAGCACAGCTTCTCCTTGATGTCACGGACAATTTCTCTCTCGGCCGTGGTGGTGAAGCTGTAGCCACGCTCGGTCAGGATCTTCATCAGGTAGTCTGTCAGGTCACGACCAGCCAGATCCAAACGCAGGATGGCGTGGGGAAGAGCATAACCCTCGTAGATGGGCACGGTGTGGGTCACACCATCACCAGAGTCCATCACGATACCAGTAGTACGACCAGAAGCGTACAGGGAGAGCACAGCCTGGATGGCCACATACATGGCAGGGGTGTTGAAGGTCTCAAACATGATCTGTAGAAACAAACAAATTTGTAGAGTCAGATATCTCTTAAGGTTTCCAGTGAATACACAACTGAACCAAAAGGCACTGCATGGTTAAGGGAGCAAAGCCTCCTTGGCACACCATGCTATAACTTCTCACTCTCAAGATGGGGTTAGAAAAGTAAAGTGTTAGAAGCTACCATGCAGGAAGTGCATTTCAAAAAGGGATAAACCTTTTGAACCTCCTGTCAGGAGATCATGGCAGAGGACAGAGAGCCTGAGAGGAAATGGATAGAAAGGAAGTGAACAAAAGGAAAGAGAAAGGAGCAGTAGGATTCAGAGGATGATTTGACAAAGACCCACCTGTGTCATCTTCTCCCTGTTGGCTTTGGGATTGAGGGGAGCCTCTGTCAGCAGGACAGGGTGCTCCTCAGGGGCAACACGCAGCTCGTTGTAGAAAGTGTGGTGCCAGATCTTCTCCATATCATCCCAGTTGGTCACAATACCGTGCTCAATAGGATATTTAAGGGTCAGGATACCTCTCTTGCTCTGGGCCTCATCTCCCACATAGGAGTCCTTCTGTCCCATGCCAACCATCACTCCCTGGAGGAAAGAGGAGGAGTTTAAAGATTAGGCACCAAGCCTCTCAGCAATGAGGATATACGAAGAACAAAATATTCAGAATCTATGTAAAATAGGTTTAAAAGACCATTATCATTCAGAAAACTTCAATTAGCTCTGCATCAACAGAAGTCAATGAAAAACCTGAACTGAATAGTGAAGCTACAATATTCTGTACAGCTATTTAAAGCAACTTCATAATTGATGAACTTGCAAATCTGACACTTATTGAACAGAATTAAAAATCAACATTGAACTACATTTAGCTGTAGGGTTGCTGTACACCTGAAGTTGTGGTTTAAGATTCTCAAAAATTAACACTTTGCTGTATATTATGGTGAAGCTGCTTTGCAAATCTGTTTTGTATAAGATACTATGCAAGTATAACTTGACATTCAAAAGATATTGATAGTAATAAAATATATTCTAGACATTTGATGACATTAACATTTAATAAACTGTCGTCAGGGAATTCAAGTTACTAAGTTATATACCTGATGCCTGGGTCGGCCAACAATGGAGGGGAAGACAGCACGAGGGGCATCATCTCCAGCAAAACCGGCTTTGCACATACCGGAGCCGTTGTCAACGACCAGGGCAGCGATTTCCTCATCCATGGCTGTAAAAAAGGCGAAATTGTTAATGCAATCGTTAGCATCTCTCTTGAAGGCGGCAGTGGCTGACGCTTTTGACGACTGGCCAGTAGGCGGCGCAAAGGCGCAGGGAAGAAACCAAGCGGTTTGAGACAAAGGAAGTGGTCAGGCAGTCTCACTATTGCCTTATATGGCAATAAGTTCGAGCAGCTCAATGCCACCGATTCAGCGCGTGGAACCAGACCAACAGACGCGACCACTCCCCGTTTCAAAGGCCGAGATAAGCGCTTCACCAGACGAACAGCATCATGATCTCGATGCTTGCAAAATGAAACCTTTATCAAGAGGCTAGGAAGTGCAGGCGTTTCAGCACGCGAGTGCTGCAATCCCATTTAGTGACTGAACGACAAGTCTGTGAAATCGCATTGCAGCTTAACTTGACAGTCTTGAATAAGAAACTTAAAATCTTTTAAACGGATCAAACGGCTCAGATGGAAGAGATGCCGGTTACTGCGTTATAGTAGCCACACCCACCATTCAAACTGCGAACGCTAAGGACACTGACGTTACGCCACTAAATCCACATTTAATTGCTTTATATTAAAGCACTTTACACCCAAAATAATAGATTAAGCCCCTCTGTTTACAGAAAAGAGCTTTAACGTTAAATCCGTCCAGCCAAGAAAGTAAAAAAAAAAAAAAAAAAAAAAAAAAAAAAAAAAAAAAAAAAAAAAAAAAAAAAAAAAAAAAAAAAAAAAAAAAAAACCTATGGGTTGATACCACTGAGAGATTTACATTAAAAAAAAAACACAGTAAATAACACTGTTTAACGTTACTCCAATTGCATTCAGAATTAAAACTCAAGTCGCGTAACGTTACCAATATATATTCTGCGTAACTTTAACAATAATAAATTAACTTTCAACCAGCGTCATTAGAAACACTTATATAATACTGAGCACCATTTAGTAGTGATGTAAAGCCAGTCTCACCTGTGTATTAGTAGGTTACTGTGAACAAGGGGTGTGAAGATCTTCTCAGCGTGCACTGAAAACTCACAATACTGTGCGTGAGCTGGAACACAGTTTTATACCCGGCACTGCGGCCGGCTCCTTCCATATAAGGTAAACTTTCGGCATCGAGCAATCTGATTGGCCAGCCGTCGTCCACTTGGCGAGTTTCAAGCTAGTTGCTTGAAATTCAAGTTCTGAATTGAAATAATGTATGACAAGGCTAAGCAAGCAGGCAAATTTATTCGAAAAAGAAAGACAGGAAAAGTCATTTAATTCCACATAGCCATATAGATGTATTACTGAGTAAAAATATTTTAATTTGGCATGGGACGCAGTAACATTGTCTTGCGATTCAGTGTAGAATGCTGGACTGCTAAGGTTTTTTACTTTGTAATACATTTTACATCGCGACTGAATAGATCGCTTACTATTCACTGAACGTCTAGCAATGGATCAAATACATTTAAATAAGCCTTTAATCAGGTTGCAGAAACGACCGATAGAACACTGCAGCCTACTGCGACATAAGGTTTTGTTTTAATACATTTTAAAAAATCATTATACATGATTTGTATTTCAATGTATGTCATGCACTATAAATGACAATAGTGTAGTAGTGTATATGCGAGTTATCTTTATTGGTAAAACAGAGGAGCATTATTTGATTATATAGGCTGAGCTGCTTACTTTTCTTTTGTTCATAATCTAGTTCAAAGCGATTCATTCAGCATTAGTTCATAAAAGGACATTTATTGTTCTCCTGTGCAAGTAACTCATCATCAGGTCAGTGTGTATTAGATGAACTACGTGGGCGTGGCTCCCATTTAAAGTACAGGTATTTCTCATTACAGTTGTAAGGTCAACTATAAATCAGTATTAAAACGTATGAATCTGTCATCTGCTGCACTGTTTCACGTAATCACAGGTCGCTTTTGTGCACAATGCTTTGGATCAGTTTGCCGTTTGCAATGCTGTGAATGTAAACAGCTTGCAGGCTGCGGATGCTTCAGGAGTCATGCAGAGATGAATGAAATGTTGACGATTTCTTATTCAGACCTATGTGTCCTGTACATCATGGCTCGGAAGTGTATAAGATCAACTCATTTTGAAATGGTTTAGCTTATCGGGCTGTCTGCAAAGCAGGGGATACATAACAATGGCAAGCTGCTCGCCCGAAACGGACACTTCCTGCCAAACCGGCTTTTGCGTAATACGTCATAACCGATTACGTTTCACGCTGCTGCATTAGACCATGCATTAGATTAGAAAAGTCTTGGGGTTGGGAGTGCTCAGATGTTACATGCTTTGTTACTTTGCATAAAAAAGAAAAGAATAAAAAGATTCATATTTCAAATAGCAGTATGCATCTTAAGCGTTTCCTAAATGTTAAATGCAGCCGTTTTGAAACCCATATTTCCCTGGGTAACTATAGTTTACATTCAACATTTAAGGTAAAACTGTGATAACATGGTATTAGCCTCAAATGTAATATAAAAAAATACAATAAAATGCCATTCTGAAACCTACTTGTACTACTAAAATGAGACCTTATATTCATTGATGATGTTACAGTGGAAACTTTGTTAATCTTTGTTTTTGTTTCAAATGTAATACAGTGTGTGTGTGTGTTCACTGCTCTGTGTGTGCTATGGGTTAAATGCAGAGCACTATTTGAGTATGGGTCACCATAAGTGGATATGTCACGTCACTTTTCATTGATGATGTTACAGTGGAAACTTTGTTAATCTTTTGTGAGTTTATAGGCTAGGCTATATTTTGTTCCATAAGTGATAACCACTATTATATGCGTGCTGCCTTCAGCATGGGCAATCTGAGACGCGTGGCAACATGTCTTGACTGGGGTGCTCTGCATTTTTTGTTTTATTATTGTTGTGTTGTTGAGAAGACAAAATTGTTGTTTTTTGTTTTTTTAATATTTTGGGGGGGGTTTTATTTTGGAGTAGGTGTGTCAGCGCAGTGAAGCGTTTGGTCAACAGTCTAGCTTGTGATTTATCCAGTGACGAAAGTGGCTTGTCATCAAGAGATGGCTGGAATGATTCTTTTAACAGTTGTGACACCCTTACACCCGGCCAGACCGACCAAACATGTGCCTAGGCATGCAACTGCATTAATATTGATTGATGAATACACTATTCATCTATCTATGTACCAGTTTCCACAGTGAACTCAACAGTGTAGTCTTAATATTATACCTATAGCTCAATGTGCCATAAAGGATAGATAAGCTTAGTCACAGAGGTGAATGAGTCATTGTTACAGTCTATTGCTACATCATTTTTCACAAAGTGCTTCACATTCCTAATGTATGGAATAGGTAGTCTCTATATGGGGTGTGTGAGTATCAGCTTGATGTTTAGGGTGTGAGAGTCTGTGACTCCACTGGTTGTAACATATGCTTGTTTATGATGGTGTTTTATCTGTTTTGAAATCCGCATTGTTTCTCTCATCAGCAGAATACTGTAGCCCTTATAAGGATGTTTCAAACAGAAAGAGGAAGAGGAAGAGAGATAGACGACTTAAAGTCTTACACCCACAGCACATTGTGACAATTCTGAGAGGAAGTCGCAGGAGCCTATATCAGAAAGAAAATATAAAGTAAGCCAAGCTTAATTTAGGCTACTTTTGGAAATAAGTGTAGCTTATAAACTGTGTGGTAAGCTTGTAAATGGCAATTGTTCATTCATTTATCAGTTTAAGCAGCTGTTTTGACATATGGCCATGTTTATTGTGATGGAGTGTACCAACACACACACACACAGCAACCAGAAATGAAATGTTTTCTTTCATATAGCCATATACAGAGTTCAAACATGTCACACTGCCCAATAAAAAGGAAATGAAATAACCTTGTGCATTGTTTACAGAGGCATTATGTTCAGGGCCCCTTTAAGAGAAATTCAGTCAATCTCCTAATAAGGCAATCTCTGGATGAGTCACATGGTTTAGTACTTTGGAACGCCAAGGCGAAGTCACATGACTCCTCAAAGCGGAAATGAGAACTTAGAGTGATTGGGACTCTCTGCTTCTCTTCTCCTGTCATTGCATTTATTCAGAAAGATTATTTTTCTTTTTAAAGCATTATTGTGCCTCTTTACTGTATTTAACATAGGAGAATGGAAGTACACCATAAGATTAAATACAAAAACACTATAAGTGCCCTACTGACTGTCTCCACCCATCAGACCTAAAGTACCCTATATGGAAACGCTGACAGGTAACACACACTCACGCTAAGATTTGATGGGATGGACTGGATGCTACACTCTTTAAGCAATGGGGACAGGTAGACTCCCAATATGGAAATATAACCAAAATGACTAAGGCTTGACAGAAGGTATCTAAGCATGATTGGTTGTGTGAAACTACATGACATATGCTGTGATGTAACCACAATGTTTGTTTTCCTCAGGTACAAACCTTTCCCAGGTGCTTTCCGTGTATGGCAATGGGTCAGTCCTGCTTAATCCTTCTCAGAGCAGTTCAGAGTCCAGTGCTTTGCATTTAGTTGAGATACGTGGAAGAAGCCAACTTTATGTTACCTAATTGGGATACTACTGGAGAGTGTAACAAAATAGCAAGGAAGTCTCATACGGAACTCTCATAAAATGCAACACGATTTATACTCAGAAAAAGTTCTCTGATTGTACATACTAAATACGGAAAAGAGGGTGGTCGCTCAAGTGGTTGTTATTTCAGGAATGTATATGTGTTAGAACATGCACAAACTCAGGCACATTTAAAAAGAAAAAAAAAGATTCAATTTCTCTTTTCACATGGCTATAAATATGAATGCAACCATGTCACAGAGATTCTCCATTTCAGCACAGTATGTTATATATACACCGTTTTTTTTTAGCAGAACAGAATTAGAATCATCATTTTATTTATATTATTAAAAATTATTCACTATTTTAATTATAAAATATTTTAATTAATATTTCATATATATTTACAATAAAAAATGCACTACTTTACCAAGGTTTGAGCTGATTGTCTTTTAAAAATAAATTAATTGTTTTGTTCAGCAAGGACATTAAATCGGTGAAATGTGACAGTAAGGACATTGTGTTAAAAGATTTCTCTTTCAACACTATTCTTCTGAACTTTATGTTTATCTAAGGGCTTGGAAAAAAATACAATTCCATTTTTGTTACCACAAAAATATTAAGCAGTACAACTATTTTAAATAATAATAAGAGATTATGGGTGTTTTAAATTGTAATAATATTTCACAGTTTTTTTTTTATTAAATAAATGCAGACTCACCAAACCTTATAAATTCTTAAAAATAAAGGTGCTTCAAAAGGTTCTTCAAGCGATGCCATAGAACAACCATTTTGGTTCCACAAAGAACCATTCAGTGAAAGGTTCTTTAAAGAACCATCCCTTTCCTACCTTTTTATAATCTGAAGAACCTTCTTTCACCATGAAGAACCTTTTATGAAACAGAAAGGTTCTTCAGATGTTAAATGTTCTTTATAGAACCATTTAGAAAAAAACGTTCTTCTATGGCATCATGAAGCACCTTTATTTTTTAGAGTGTATGTTTTTCAAATTTAAATAATTTTTAATCATTTTCTAGGGACAAACTGCAAAAAGAGTTTCAACAACTACAAAATCAGTATAGAGAGCTGTTGATTCTGAGTAACACTCATAGATCATGCACAATTTTATGCAAGGATATGTAATACTTTCATGACACACAGACGGGTTCAGTTTCAAGTGTTCGAGATGCCTTAAATTTTTGGAATACCTGCCTTATCATGGGCACAAATCCCAAAGAATGTTTCTGGCTTTCAATCTTTCAGGTCTTTGGGCACAGAAGGAGATGCAACATATATCACGTGAGCTGATAAATGTTAAGCCGACAATAGCAGTCTTGACCGCAAAGTGAGAAATATCAGGAAATATTACATGTACATCAACAATATTTCAACTGATATCTTCTGCTACTTATTTTTGAGGTAACTGGGGAGAAAAAACCTAATCTAGCTTGCAGCATTATATATTTTAGGATGTTATTTTCACTTAATGGTTTCATTAGTTGGATTTGACAGATGAACCTAATTAAATCCAGAGATTTGCACATTGTGCATCATTTACGCTACTTCATTAGCACACAGTAATCTCCGTCAATGCTGATTTTCAATTGACAGAGCAGTCTGGAAGCAGGTTGACAATGTGTAGCTCTGGGCCACACATGAGTTTAGCTCATTAAGACAGTAAATGAAGCTTGATTAATTCCTTGTATATGAATGCAACATCATAGCTAAATATCTAGTGTTATTTATCAGTGTATTTTTAAATTTGACATTTCATGTTGATTTTATTTGGAACTTAAATTTTAACTCTGGAATCTGGAATTATAACTCTTGTGAAATAATTATATCTCTTGATTACCCACTTGTGTGCATGTGCAAAAATGAAAAGGAGAGCATATGAGCAGAGAGATTTAATTTCCATCAAACAGTCAGCAGAGCATAAAGGACTCAATCAATATCCTGTCCTTTACAAGAGGAAGAGGAAGAGGAAAGCTGCTGTTTGCCTTGAAAATAATCTGAGCAAGTTCCTGCTTGCGTCATCATTTCCTTATTTTAGCTGAGCAGAGGATATGTTTGGGAAACATCTATATGCATTATTTTATTGTATAAATGAAAAGCATGAGCAGTCTGTTCTCAAGCATACACAGTTAGATCCATGACATATAGTACTTTGTATTAAAAGTAACTGCTGATAATAATAAGAGATGACTGGCCTGCAGTCACATAAAAGATGTGTTCATTTCCTGTGTGTAGGTACTTATTTTAATCTAGTATTTTTTATATTCTTATTGTAATAAAATAATTACTTGTGAGGCTCCTAAAAAAGTCATTTCAAAAATGTAAATCCACTGAAAAAAGGAAGTTGCTGATTTGTCATAATATTTGTGATCTTGTCAACAATACTATGTTTCTCTTCTAAACTTAATTTCTTTGATTTTGATTATTGTAATTCTCTAAAATGTGTAGTATCTATTAAATTATGTTTCAGATGAATGTGAAGCAATCAGAAATCAAAAATTATTTTTTTCTGCTTGTTCAGTTGATGTCTAAAACTAGGCAGGGGATTTGTAGTTTTCAGCATGCTTTGCATGGGAGTTGATTGGGCCTAAATCAGCAAATTCACTCACTGAGGCAACTTATTACTGAGTTAGTCACATAAAAGATGTGTTCAGTTTGAATGAATCATTCACAAATGACCTATCACTAAATCACAATAATTAAATAAATCAAAATCTTATCATCTTGAAGTTTTTGGTGGTTATCTGGTATTTGTAAAAAGTATAGAGACATCACCTTAAGTACAACTAGACTCTCACACTCATATATTTCTGAAAAAGACCTATAGGGTTTACTGACAACAGAGAATTAGAACCTTGGCTTAAAATCATATTTGAACAAGAGTGCCTTTTACATATTACTATATAATATTACCACTGTACTGAGGGCGTTAGAACCTGCACAGAGCACATGATGAGCGCCCCCTTCTGGCCTGCATCCTGCAGCAACCTTATCTTAGATTTCTCAGAAGGATTCTCATACTGACCTTGCTCAAGCCCTCAGTGGAAAGCTACAGGTTGTTAGCTGTTGCAGAAGGTCATAGTTTTACAGTTTTAAACTTCGAAGACCACACCTTACATGCAGACCGGTAATCATTACTGCTGTCTTAAATATTGCTTATTTTAGCTATGGTGTGATATTCTACATTGTCTTTAGTGTATTTCACTCATGCACACTAAACAAAAAGTAAAATAATCAAGTAAAGCTGCCAAAACCTGTTATTTCACCAAACTCTGAAATTTGATGAGAATGGGCATGAGAGGATTCGGTAAACTCACAAAAAGTTATTTTTAGTGATTCCTTTTGAAAAAGAACGGCCATTAATTGTACTGAATTTGTAGGCCTACTTGTAGTGTACTTCAATTCTTAGAACTATTAAAAAACTGTATTTGCAATAAAAAAAATTGTGAAATAAAAAAAAGAACATTGTAGCCTGCTTAATGAGTACACTTTCATGCATGACTTGGGTATTCTTAATACACTTATGAACAGTTTTTAAAAATGCACTTTTAGTTTTCCATAAATGCTTGTAATCACTGCAGTACACTTTAACCATTTCAAAGACAATAGAATTATTCAGTTAACCGTGTTGGGAAGGTTACTTAGGAAATGTAATAGGTTACAGATTACAAGTTACCCTATTTAAAACGTAATTATTTGTAACTATTTCAATTACTTTATTAAAGTAATGTAACTACATTCCATTTAAATACTTTTTGATTACTGTTTGTATAATGAGAAAATGTATAATTTTCTCATTTTTTTTCTAAATTGTTAATCATTTTAAAACATTTAAAGCAGGCAGGGTTAACAGTAGCCTACTCAGCACTGATTACTGTCAAAATCCTTCATCACTTGAATTTCCATGAGTAATTGTAATTTCATTACACATTTTTCTTAACTGTAACAGATTTACATTTATTTTGTAATTTAATAACGTAATTCTGTTACGTGTAACTACCCTTCAATTACATGTAAATATAGGCTACTTAAGTTGCTCAAAAACACTCATATTTCAACTTGTATTTAATATGAATTGAAACTATAACAGATTTCCATTCTAATGCACGTTACAGTTGTCCTAAGATATTACATTGTTCACATTTTAATAACATAAATGTGTACTTCTGATCACAAGGGAAGGCACTTTAATTTAGGATATCGCCCTACTCTTCCTAGCAACAGCAGCGAGATGACGTGGGAAGGTAGCGGTTCAAACTCTTTGCATTTTACCAGCGTAGAAATCAAGTGTTGCGAACAGCTATCAAGATCAATAATGCTTCTGAGAGTGAAATAAAACAGCAAGACGCCTAAAAAGTTTACATACAGCCTACATATAAGCATCACTCACACACACACACACACACACACACACACTCCCTCTCTCTCGCACACCACCCTCTCTCTCTGTCTCTCTCTCTCTCACACACACACACGCCTCACACTCGTCACACCCGCTCCTCGGAACCGCTGCTCACCGATTCTCACCGAACCGTAGCATCCAAACAGCTCCAGCATGTCTTCGGAAGGATTAGGCGAGACTTTGGTGATTCGCTTCGGGCTGATAAACGCCGGCAACAAATATCTGACAGCGGAGACGTTCGGTTTTAAAATCAACGCCTCGGCGAGCTCCATGAAGAAGAAGCAGGTGTGGACCCTGGAGCAGTCCGGTGACCACGGAGACTCCAATGCCGTGTTCATCAAAAGCCACCTGGGTCGCTACCTCGCCACCGACAAGGACGGCAACGTGACGGCGGACAGCGAGCAGCCCGGCCCGGACTGTCGGTTCCTCGTGATCGCCCACGACGACGGCCGGTGGTCCCTGCAGTCCGAGCCCCACTCGCGCTACCTGGGCGGGACCGAGGACCGGATCGCGTGCTTTGCGCAAAGCATCTCGCCTGCGGAGAAATGGAACGTGCACCTGGCCGTCCATCCTCAGGTGAACGTGTACAGCATCGCGCGCAAGCGGTACGCGCACCTATGCGCCGAGAGGAGCGAGCTCGCCGTGGACCGCGACGTTCCGTGGGGCGTGGACTCGCTGCTCACACTCGTGTACCTGGATCACCGGTATCACCTGCAGACCGCCGACAACCGCTTCCTCACGTGCAGCGGTGCCCTGACGGCCAAACCGGGCACGGGCACCGGGTTCACACTGGAATTTCGCGCGGGGAAGGTGGCTTTCCGGGACGCCACGGGCAAATACATCGCGCCCACGGGCCCCAACGGGACCATGAAGTCAGGCAAGAGCGCGCGCGTCGGCAAAGATGAGCTGTTTGTCCTCGAGCAAAGTCACGGGCAAGTGGTGCTTACCGCCAGCAACGAGAGAAACATCTCCATGCGCCAGGGTGAGCTGTGCGACTGCAGCATGCTGATTAATAAATAATGCTGTTAATAACGGTTATGCACCACATTTGGGCGAATGTAGGGTGAGTTTAAGTGAAATGTTCCAATTTTCGTTTTGGTAAATTATTTCGTGTCTGCACATTTTCTAGCCTGCTCTTTTTGTGAAACACTGCATGCATGGAGCTCAATTTAAGATTTTCAGATTCAGCTTTCACTGTAAAATTGGTGACCTGCAGCTGTTTGTTACCTGCAAAATGCCCGATTTAAGCCATATAATTTACTTTTATTGGTGTACATTTATGTATTTAGGATTTAGCGACATTATATGACCTAAAACCAGTTAGATGTAAATGTACTTAGATGTAATCATTTTTAGGTTACCGTTTTTCAGTATTTGTAAAATGATTGTCCTGCCCATCTTGGGAAACTTCAAACAGTTATTTAACATGACAAATATGTATGCTGTAGACTAAGTTTTTGCCTCAAAATTAACATAAAGACTCTGGAAATCAGTGTGTGTGTGTGTGTGTGTGCGCGCGCGCGCGCACATACAGAAAAGCATCATCAGGACTTACATTTTAATGCAGAAGAGATTTTTAATTGTTATTATTATTATAATATAACAATTATTATTATAATTATTATTATAATATTATTTAATAGAAATCATTTGAAACATGTTTTTTTTAAATCAGTTTTACATATTGCAGAATAAAAGTAAAACAAAAAAAAGTTTACCCCAAAGTTTTGAGTGGTAGTGTATTGTGTATTTTGCTACAAAAGATATCTATTTTGAATAAATGCTGTTCTAATATTAAGCAGCACAACTGTTTTTAATATTCATAATAAATCAGCATATTAGAATGATTTCTGAAGACTGGACTAATGGCTGATGAAAATTCAGTTTTGCCACCACTAGAATAAATTATTTCAAAATATATTAAAATAGAAAACATTATTTTGATTTGTAATAATATTTCACAATATTACTGTTTTTACTGTATTTTTGATCAAATAAATGCAGCCTTGGTTAGTTATCAAAATAGATCTTTAAAAACAAAGTTTTTCTAATTCCAAACTTGTAACAGATGCACATTTCACTTTTGTAGTACAGCTTTATGAAGATAAATAGTATGTGTTCACAATATCTATTGATTAACTTGATTAACTCTCTTGTCTGTTGGCTGAAAACATACTCTGATTGAATTTCTATTTTTTAGGGGTTGATTTATCAGCCAATCAGGATGAGGAGTCTGATCAGGAGGTGTTTCAGATGGAGATGGACTGGGAGACAAAGCGCTGTGCCTTCCGATCTTGCAATGGGAAGTACTGGAGTCTTACCCTAAGTGGAGCGATCCAGTGCTCTGCTTCCACTAAGTAAGAACAATTAACTGTACTTAATTAAGTTGGGAAAATGTCAGGCACAGGGTAGAAAAGTAGATTAGCCAGTTTGAAAGATATTTGTAGAGTAAACCATATGGCAAGAGGAATTAATAAAGCAATAGGGAATACAAATATAACAGCTCACCTTGGATAGATGTTTATTTGCATGGTCATCTGTTTACTCAAGTTATTAGACAATTTTATTTATATATATATATATATATATATATATATATATATATATATATATATATATATATATATATATATATATATATATATATATATATAAGACTGTACATATAGTTAAAAAAGCACACCAGCTCAGTTGTGCTCAATAAGACAAGAAATGTACATTACTAAATTCAATTTGATTATTTTTCATGTTGATTTTTAAGAAACTGACTGTTTATCCCAGATCCCCCAGTTGTTTCTTTGACCTTGAGTGGAAAGGGTCAAAAGTCGCACTGAAGGCCAGTAATGGTAAATACTTGGCAGCCAAAAAGAACGGACAGCTGGCGGCTGCTGTGGACTCCGCAGGTTTGTGTCTGAATGGCTAATTACATTTATGCATGTGTAAATCAATAACACCACATCTACCTTTCACATGTACAGTATGTTGTAGTCGGTGTTGTTTTGTTTAATAGGTGAGCAGGAGGAGTTTGTGTTGAAGCTCATCAACAGGCCATTGATAGTGCTGCGTGGGGAACACGGCTTTATTGGTTGCCGCAAACAAGGAACTGGAACACTTGATTCCAACCGCTCATCCTATGATGTCTTCCAGTTAGAGTACAACAACAATGCTTACAGCCTCAGAGGTGAGTGATAGTGCTAATACAACTCATGAAGATTTACTAACAGTTGATAGGATGTAAATAATTACTTAAGACCCTATAAAATCTGTTTAAAAAAAAAAAATCCTGTTTTATTTTTTTTCCAAATTTTTTTTTTTTTTTTTGTTTACATTTTTCAGGATTTTTTGTTGTTGTTGTTGTAATGTTTAAATGATTAAAATAAATGTTAAAATTATGTTAAATGTTAAAATGTTAATAATCAAAATGCATGTGTTATCACTTAAATGTATACAACTGTTACAATATAATGATTTCTTAACATTTATTCAATAATACAGCCCTAATATATATATATATATATATATATATATATATATATATATATATATATATATATATATATATATATATATATATATATATATATATATATAATTTATTTTTTTATTTTTTTATTTTTCAGAAATTCTGTGTTGTCTGTTACTTACTATTTCTCTAATTTCTCTGGTCAGACTCAGTGGGGAAGTATTGGACGGTGGAGGCAGATGGCTCTGTGATCAGCAGTAGTGACACACCTGTCTATTTCCACTTTGAGTTCTGTGATTATAATAAAGTGGCCATTAAGACAAAGGAGGGCAAGTATCTTAAGGGAGACCATGCTGGGGTGCTCAAAGCCAGTGGTCAGGGGATTGCTG
Organism: Cyprinus carpio; assembly: GCF_018340385.1. NCBI lineage: Eukaryota > Metazoa > Chordata > Actinopteri > Cypriniformes > Cyprinidae > Cyprinus > Cyprinus carpio. The sequence continues at coordinate 19,368,001 of NC_056597.1, read as the reverse complement.
ATGCAACATTGTGGGAATACTGAGAATCATTCAGCAATCTACACACACAAACAAACGTGTGTTCTGTAAACCTATACTTTAACATAACACATACTCTACAGCATAAGCACATGATAACATATAGTCCATATTACACAACATACAAAAATATCTCAACATAATCTAATGGATCAAGGAACAAAAACACATTTGAATGTATAAGTATAAACAAATGCACATATTATCACAATGCACAAATGAGCTTAAACTTTAACTCATTAAATTAAATAGTTCAGACAAAATTATGAATTCTGACATCATTTACTCATCCTCATATTATTGAAACCTGTACGACTTTTTTCTGTGCAGTATAAAAGACAATATTTTAAAGAACACTGGGGTGCAAACCCCAAAAAATGCATTGTACCCTTTTGATTTTCATTTTATGAACAAAATTTACAATTGAAGTCAATGGGAGCCAAAACTGTTATCAGCGTTCTACAAAATATCTTCTTTTGTGTTCAGCAGAAGAAAGAAATGGATACAGGTTTGGAACAAAATAAATGATGACAGAATTTAAATTTTTTAGGCTGAACTGTCCCTTTAAGAGAAGCACAAGTTAAAGGTGTACTGATTAAATCTTTTTAAAAACTGGATAATTGTCACACAAACTGTTGATGTTCTTTGCTCAAACTCAAGATAGCACTAACACTTTACAATAAGCTTTCATTTGTTAGCATATAGTTAACATGAACTACAACACTACTACAGTATTTATTAATCTTAGTTAGTTAAGGTTCATTTTAACACTTTCTAATACATTTTTGAAATCATATGTATGTATTAACATTAGTTAATGCACTGTGAGCTAACAAACAAACAAACAAACATTAACAGTGGTTAATAAATGTTCAATAAACATGATATCATGTTATTTAATACATCAACTAATGTTAATAAATGTGACCTTATAAGGTAAAGTGTTAACAAGATAACTGATCACTGGGACAAAATTCTGTCATGAAATCTTGCAAAAATACAGTAACCAATTTAATGCACATCATGTAGGCTCATTCAAGTCACTGTCATTGCCTCTCAAATGCTTTCATGTCCTTATTTCTCTCCTTATATCTGTTTCAATTAAATTTAGAATCTAAATGTGCTATTACATAATGGTCAATAATTTGCTTATGCAAAATGGGCATACAGCCGTGTCTCATAAGCCGAGCCTTCGGCCATAGGGTTTGTTCATGCTCCCAAAAACATTTTTAGAGTGAACTGGCTTCTGTAATGAGGCCAGGTTTTAAATAGCTGCACCATGGCTCAGAAAAACTGGAGAAATAGGCTTGCTCACATCAGAGAGGTTCAGATTTCCTTACACTCACATACACAGGCACAAAGTCATTTGTTTAAAGTCAAATTGTTACTTGTGGTGTTTGTGGCCATTTTGGGTTAGATGACTTGTATTCAGCATTATTCTGACTACTGGAACAACAGTGTTTTTTATGTAACTCTAGCTTATTGATGATAACATGTTGATTTGCACTTTTTCGGCTAAAGCTTTTTCATGTGAATGTGTTGAAAGAAAAAGACAAAGTGTTGGTGCCTTCCTTAGTGGGATAAGATCTCCTAGGGTGTGAAAATGCAGTTTTTATTATTTTATTCTCATTATGTGCCATTTGCAACTGGACATGACAATGAAATAAACAGAAAATGACAGAAAGTAAATACCTAAAAAGTGTGCTTTCAGTTCTTCTAAGAGAAGCATGGTTCATCTCACATAGTAAGTTAACCAATGATAACATTATTTTTTTTTAACTAATTTGACATTTTCTAAGCAAATGTGAGTAGATTTTGTTTCTTCTTTCTCTTTCTTTGTCTTTCTCCACCGTATGCGCCTCTGTCCCTTAACTATTTCCTCTGAATTCTCTCGACCTTGGAAGCTTTCCAAGATTTTTTGCGCTGACAGTGTGGCTCTGAATGAAACCCAAGAAGACTGCACTACACACACAGACACTCTCTCTCACACACACAACCCACATAAGGATTTACTAATATCTAACAGATGTGAATATTCTATGTGGCAATAACAAAGAAATGTCTGCAGCTGCTTTCTGTGGGTTTTAGAGACTACAGCAGCAACTGGAGGACAGATTATATCATGGAGAGATTTCACTTCAAATTGTGTTACAGATATACAAAGAGATTTAATTTTTTCGCAATATGAAAATATCCAGTAAACAAATGCCTTGCATGGTTTCTGATGGTCTGTGTGAGCTATATGTGTATGTATGGCTAAAAGACAAAATAATAAATTGCAGTTAATACCTATTATGCTTATATATAATAATCAAACCACTGATTCCAAAAATACAGTTGTAGATAACATCTGGGCAGCGGAAGACATGGAGGAACATGCTAAATGTAAATAAATGACAGCAGTGCCGCCTAGTGGTTACATTACTTCTTATTAGTTTTATGTAATGCATTCACTTAAGCACACAACTAGGCTACACTTTTACATGTTATTAATGTGATACACAAATATAGATCAAAATATATTAAAGTATTTTAAAGTATAATGAACTTTTTGGTTAAATAGAGCAATATCTATGACCTTGTATTTTTGAAGTACGTGCCTTCCATGTGCACAGAATTGAGAACTTAAATTTCATTACATGTCACAAAGGTTATAAATCAGTAACTATAAAGTTGGGTTAATAGTCCAATTGCACAAACAGTTATTTTGCAAGAGAAACATTTAGTCACTTTACCTTTCGTCAATCATTTTTATCTAGTAATTTTACTAAATTTAACAGAAAAGCATTTAAATAGCTGATAATAAATTTTAAATGCAGATATGTTGCACTCAATATGGCTTTTTAAAAACTTTACAGAGCATTTCATATTTCCAAAAATGCATCAGTGTCAAACCTAGAAAGCCTAGATTAATAATTACATTGAAATATAATAATTTACATAGACAAAAGTGAATTAAACATACAGAAATGGACATAGTGTAACAAAATAAGAATTTTTTGAAATTACATAATGTGTGTACGAGTGAATCTTTAATGAAGAACATGCACATTATTTCCAGCGGTTGATCCTGCGCAGCTGTATGTATGCAAACGTCATGCACACCAGCACAATGCCTAGAAGAGCCACCTGGTTCTGCCAGAAGCCCCACAGACTGTAGTCGATCCCCTGAGACTGCAGATACATCTCTCCTGTTAGTCTGATCATTAAAAAGAAAGAAATCAAATACTGGTAAGTCAAAAACTTAATTGATGAATGGCTCAAAGAATATATTTTGTGTGAGGGGTAGAAATCTTTTGTAACATGTCTGTACTAATCAATTCAATGCATGTTTGCTGAATAAAACTATTAAAGAAAAAATCGAATCTTACTGACCCCAAGCTTTTGAACGGTAGTGTGTGTGTGTCTGTCATGATGCAAGAGGTCGAGTTATAAAATTTGTGAACTAAACTGAACTGTCATTACACTTTATCTAGAGTTTGAGCAACTTACGTCGCATTAACACTGTAGAAGACCTGCCCCTTCATTTCATTTATAGTCACAGCCTACAAAAGAACAAAACACAATAATCAGCACTTTTTAAACAATCTGATGAAAATGCAATTAAAAACCATATGATGCACTCTTTTAATTTAACAACAGTTTTTGCATTTGTAAATTGATTTCTCTTTTCCTCCTCCTTACATCTAGTCCATATTTGAAGATACTGGCCCACTTAAGCCAGGACAGCCAGTTGAGCATGGAGTTGAGATTCACCAGGAACCCTCCAAACACCTGCAACAAAGAGACAGAAAGATAAAGCGAATAAGACAGAGAGAATGGTACAAGAACATTCAGTGCGTATGTTTGAATTCTGACCATCATGAAGACAAAAGGCAAGGCAATGAGGACGTTGGCCATGGCGAATGTGCTCACACTGGCACTGACAAGGAAGGCCAAGCTGACTCCTGCCAGACTGACCATGGACATGGTCAATGCAAAGCACAGGAAGGCCGTGAATGATGGATTCAACCCTGTTCACAAATATATATGTACACTTACTGTGCATATTCATTTTATTTAGTATAGAATACATGCTACTGATAGTTTTAATGATGTGCCACATGATTAGCATACTAATAATGTATTATGTGTGCTGCTAACCCATCATGTAGTAACAAATGCTGGAGAAGATGAAAATCGGCACGATGCGGTTTGGTAACAGATCCACAAACACCTTGGACAGGAAATACACAGATGTACGGTAATATCCCCCAGAGTTCTCATGCCTAAAACACAATATCAATCAAAAAATCAATAAAAATAAGCACATAACAAAGTTAATAAAAACTAAAATTAAAATAAAAAATATAATGTATATATATATTATTTTTTATATAAAGAAAATATGAGCTAAAAACTACAAATATTCATAAATACTATAATATTACATAAATAATACTAAAATAAACACACTTAAAAGCATAACTGAATGAACTGTAAAGCTGCTTTTAAACCAGCTGTATTGTATGAAGTGCTATAAAAACAAGGGTGACCTGTCTTGACAAAATTGCTAATATTATACTCACACAAAGATTGCTCTTTCATTAATGAAGAGTTCAACTGCTGATAGGTTGCCAAACACCATGTTGATGATGAGAAAGAAGAATGCTCCAATCCTGCGCACACACACACACACACACACACACACACACACACACACACACACACACACACACACACACACGTTTGCTTTTGTGAATTGTGGGGACATTCCATAGACATAATGGTTTTTATACTTTACAAACTGTATGTGCTATTGCCCTACACCAACCCTACACCTAACCCTACCCCTTACAGGAAACTTTGTGCAATTTTAATTTTTGTGCTTTTCTTTAAGCACAAAGAAAAAAACTCATTATGTATGGTTTATAAGCGTTTTGAAAAATGGTAATACCTTGTAATACCAGTGTCATACCCATGTCATTACAAAGCTGTGTCCTGATATGTCACAAAAACATGCGCACACACACACACACACACAAATACACACACAAACTGTAATGAAGAATGGACGGATAGATGGATGGATGCAGGGATGCATGATGGATCTATCAGTACCTGTTCTGCAAGGCTTCAGGAAGACTTAAAGGCATCTGATAGTAGATAAGTCCAATCAGCAGAGCACAGATAATGTTCATTGCCATCTGAGCATATGAGGTCTGAGGATTCCTGACAACGTTCAGCATTGTCCTCCAGCATACCACCTTTAACTACATACAAACACACATACATGATTTCATGTAAGCACACACATATACATACACACACACAAAAAAACTAGCTATCTGAAAGTTTATGGTTTAAAGGTTTATGGCTCACTGTTCATTTCACCCATAACTGACCTGATAACAGATATGAGCTTCAGTTGAACAGCAGGTCAAGATAATGTACTGGTTATTCATTTACTGAACACACAAGCAAAACAATTTTTTTTTCTTATGAAACAAACCTGGTAAAAAAATGATGTGGCATAGGATGCTGCCTTGGTCTTGGCTTCAGATGAGGGATCTGATCGTCCAGTGATACATTTCAACTCCTCTTTGACAGCAGCACAGTAGTGAGACTCCCTGTAAAGCTCAGCCAGTGACTTCTCTAAGGAACAGAGAGAAACTTTTGATCCACTGAACTATATGACTGAGCAATACCACAACATTTACTACTTTATGTAAGTCGATGCCTTAGTTTCATTTATATGTGTTCATATTTGCATGTCTGTGTATGTGTTTCACCTGTTGGCATTGAAGAAAGGGCCTCCCCGTTTGTTATGTCCAGAAAGAAATCTGCAGGGTTGTTGAAAGCCTCACATGTGTAACCTAATCAACAGAGGAGAAAACAAAAATAAATATGAATAATAAATAATGAAATTTAATAATGTCTAAAAACAAGACAGATAATTAAATATTCTTTTTCTATTATATAGCAAGAAAATGTAGTGAAGATACTAGCCACTGACTGAATGTTTTATGGGATACTGCAGTATTTTGTGTTTGCAGAAGCAAAAAGGCAATTCATTTTTTGTTTTGATTTTATTTAACTCTGGCAACCCTGGCACCTTTTTTTTTGGTTTGTTTTAAATGCATTATGTAAGCTAAATGTTAAATGTTGTTTAGTGTATCAAATAATAGAAAATGTATCTTTGTTGTTTATCAAAAAATAAAATAATATAAATAAATATGCTGTACTACTATATTTATATATCACAGTGTTTATATGGAACTCCAAGGTATTTCAAAGAAAACAATCTTTCTAGTGTCCAAAAACAGTGATATTTTTGTAAGTTGGATGAGATCACTCAGATATAAAGTTCTCCTTTCATTCATATTCATATCACCACCATATCAAATATATTTATATATTTTACCCAGACTCTGGAAGTAGTCCATGGCTTTGCCGGCAGGGCCAGCATAAACGGTTTCTCCCTTATGGAGCAGCGTCAGGTGATCAAAGAGCCTGAAGATTGAGTAACGTGGCTGGTGGATAGAGAAAATGATAGTTCTACCACCCCGTGACAACCTGAATGACCAGAAGAGAGAAAGAAGACAGTTGAAGTGATAAGACAAAATGATGTGAACATAAAGATTTCAAGTGGTTACCAAACAAGCAGGTAATGCAGGCACTACATGAGGTATATAATAAACTGGGTGATGGAGGGTTATTAAAATAAGTTTGTACCTGTGTAAGAGAGCAATGATGCTGTTCGCTGTATTGGAGTCGAGGCCTGTGGTCGGTTCATCCAGGAACAGAAGAGTAGGAGATGTAATGAGCTCCATACCAATGCTGCAGCGCTTCCTTTCTCCTCCTGATACACCTCTTATGAACTCTGTACCAATCTTGAAGACAGACATATCTATTTAATGCATTTCAGTTAGTGCTGTCAATCAATAACAAAATTTTTTTTTTGCAAAAATATTCAAATTTGTAATCATAAATATAGTTTTACATTGAATCTCCAAATTAATGTAGAAACTATATACAGACAGTATATTTCACATTTCTGTTTAATAGCATCTTTTTATAAGTACTATGAATTATAGCATGGAATTATGCACAAATGTCTGAGAATACAATGAGTAAATATAGCCATTCAATATTACAGTAAAACTTGTGCCATTATTTCTGTCATTGTTTCTGTCTCTATTAATAAAATTATTACTTTATTTTTCATGTAAATTTTAATAATAAATTAGAAAATTACTAGTCAAAACTTTTGGTAATATTTTGAGGAAGGGAAAAACATTAATCGCCTAACTATTTTTTTTTTATGTATTAAACAGAAAAAATTAATCACAGAAATTAACATGTTACTGTATTTTTGACAGCCTTTATTTAAATTTTAAATGACATTTAGACAAAAGATTTTTGAATTATTAATACCATGAATACCTTGTCATAAAAATACCTTTATAAAAGATATTTGTAACATTGTGACTTAACATACATTTTTCAAGTATAAATCATTTTAATAATTAATCATTTTAAAACAACAATGTTTTATTTCACTACTTCTTATTCATTTTAAAACAAATAAAACTAAATTAAAAACAAGACTATACCAAATTAATAAATACATTTTCATTATTTTATTTTATTTTATTTTAAAACTTTTTTTTCCCTTTTCTGCTGCAATCTCAGGACAGTTACATTTTTGAGTAAATGCCCCACAAAAATTCTCAAAATGAATGAGTGGTTTATTCAAGACAATGTTTATATAAATAGGTGTTTTTTAACTGCATTAAAAGAGCTGGACCTAAAAAGCATCAGTAGCATTTGTGACTAACCTTGGTGTCTGCGCAGTCCTCTAATCCCAGCTCCTGAATGATGCTCTCCACTTTTTTTTCCTTATCAGCAGTGGAACACTGTTTCCTTGGCAACCGCAGATTTCCAGAGAATAAAAGATTCTCCCGCACAGTCAGAGTGCCCATCAGGATATCATCCTACAGAAGGATACAGACACACAAAATGTTGAGAATTGAACCAGTTAAAATGAATGTGTCTGATTTTGAGCTAAGCAAAAGACTCTTGAACAGGAGACAAAAATAATTCCGTTCCACAATAATCTTCCCTGCATTAACACTTACATGTGCCACACAACAGAGAAGAATATTCCTTTATCCTCCCTGCAGACATACTACTGACTGTTAAATTCTGCATTCTTACCTGTACGACATAGGCAGACATGAGACGGAGGTCAGAGGTCACAACCTTGTTGTCAACCAGAACTTGACCTGAACGCAAACCACGAGGATCCTTCCTTCCAGCGATCACATCTAACAGCTTCACGCAACAAAAAATAAAGGTTAGAAATTGAGTGTAGTTGCCAGCTCTTCATCAGTTGCAGCCTTTCAGTCTGTTGATTCTGTGAGCGTCTTACGATGTCTTGCCGCTTCCTGTTGCTCCCATGATTGCATTCAGGCCGGTTTTCATGATTCCACTAAAACAGGAAATAGCAAAACAGTGCACTGTAAAGATGTTTATCAAATAACCTAAAAATGTGCTCTATGTGGCAACATCTAAATTAAAACAATCGTATTTTTAATATGCCTGAACTGTTAAGAAAGAAAGAAAGAAAGAAAGAAAGAAAGAAAGAAAGAACACACTAATACACAAAATCTATGTAGAATTACATTTTCAGTTCTTTTTTTTTATTTTAATCTCTAAACATCTAAACTCTGGACAAATATTTTAGCATTAGGTCACAAAACATTTCTTTTCCAGATATAAAAAACACTAAAACACATAGAAAGACAGTGATCTACACATGCATATGAATTGGATCTGGGATGCTTATCTTAAAGATAAGTGTTATCTGTACCAAAATGGTGTGCAATCAAATTTGACTGCACAGCGGTGTGTTTTGCTGAATATGGTCTGTGTGAGAAGTCAATTGTTATGCTCTAACTGTTTCTACGGCACATAAACACACACAGACACCAACCTGACATTTTTAGGACAGCACATAAGCACACACACAGACACTAACCTGACGTTTTTTAGGATTTCTCGCTCAGGACCTCTCTTGCGGCACGGTCCACGGCTTTCTCTAATACAGTAGTGAATATTCTGGTATGTCAGAGTTGGGCCCGGCACCTTTACACACACCTTTGTGCCATCGCTTTCCCCGGCAGGCAACATTTTTAGCTCACTCACATCCATGGAGCCAGAGAGACTGAAGTCACAAGCTTCCAGGTGGAATGAACATTTAAGAGTCTATGGATGCTCCACCCTTTCAGGACCTTATACTCCAGACGTGAATTACCCATAAAACCAGAGGTCACTGCCAAAGTCCTCACACGCCCCGGTACGTAACAAGTGGCTGCTATGCAACTCCTGCACTTATGAAACAGCATATAACATAGTTCAAAATATGTTAAATGTTTATAGGCTACAAATGTCACTAATTTTAATGTTAATGGTTTTCTAGCAACATAACATTTTGATTATCTACATATTTAAACTTTTTATGAAATGCAATCAAAACCTCCATAAATATCCTTTTTTTTAAACATCAGTGTTAATAATATAAATTCATTATAGCTCATTAATGAGTTCTTACTTATTTACTCATTATGAGTATTTACTTATTTGAACAATAAACATTAACTGGATTGAAACAAATTAGGTTTACTTGATTATCAATAATTTTTTTTAGTGAAAAAAGGTTAAGGACTATTTATTTCCCTTTTAACATTTATACCCAGAGGCGGACAGAAGTATTTTTACTCTGCTTTAAAAGTAAATTTTTACTTTATCAGAGTGCTTATCTTTAGAAAACTTTTACCTCACACTTTTCCAAAGCATAATATTGTACTTTTTACTGCATTACGTTTCATATTAAATATTATTTAATATTTAATTACATTAGAGATCTAGTACTTTCTTACTTTTACTCAAGTAAAAGTAATTCAGAGTTTTAATGAGTACAAGAAAGTTCTACATTTTTAATGGTAGGTAGCCTATTAAACAAAAAAAATACGATATTTATGAAATGTAGTGCAGTAAAAAGTCATTTTTTTTTGTGTGTGTGTGTGTGTGTGTGTGTGTGTGTGTGTGTGTGTGTGTGTGTGTGTGTGTTTTAATGTCTTGTGTTTACACATAGAAAGAGAGGTGTTTTAAAATATGCCACAGTGAAATTGTATTTTCTCTGAATTCGTTTCCTACTTGTAAAGACGTCTGTGACTTTAAATGGCTTTGAGCACGAAAGATGCATTGGAATACTTGATTAATGTCGCCCTCTGTAGGACAAAAAAGGTAATTACACCTGACTGTATAATCAAAATCCATTCTTTGTTTAACAGACGCCTACTGTAATGAACAGTAGAGCAACAGGAAAAGGCTTTGTAAAGGACGCTAGCTGCATGAATAGGGACTCATTATGGGCTTGCGCAATCTTGCGTTCCTATTCAGCGTACTTGAGGCTTCAAGTATTTGCTGGCTGTGGCAATTCACATAAACAGGGGCGGTGCATTCATTCATTGTCGCTCCGTGACAGATGACAGACAGTCGATGCTTCTAATCAACAGTTGAGCTGGTGACGACCAACCACGCCCCTGCGCTGCTGTAGCCAATCGGCGTCGAGCATAATTCAAGGGGGCGTGGTTTGAGTGTCGGCAACGTTAAGATGTTTTCATCGACTGTGTGGCGGAGAAGTGCAAGCACTGTTCGCGATGCAGACGTAAACTAACAGCTGTCGATGAGGCCGCCGCCGACAACCGACCACGGCCGGGTTTAATCACCACGGAGAACTTTTTAAGCGAACGTTAGAGCATAACAGCAGCGGTTTAAGTGTTTTTGTGGCCATGGAGGAGAAGAAGAAGGAGGAGGGGGAAGCGGAGATCCAGGAACACGGACCCGAGCACTGGTTCTCCAAATGGGAGCGGCAGTGCCTAGCCGAGGCCGAGCAAGAGGAACCGAGCGAGGAGGAGACCGAGCAGAGCCAACAAAAACTCTGGCATCTCTTCCAGAACTCCGCCACCGCCGTCGCACAACTGTATAAAGGTGCGAAATATGTAACGTTAATAAAAAGTCACTGAGAGCTAGCCTTAGCTGGCTAGCTGACACTGCCAAACAAAGGACACTAACTCATAAGCTCAGCGGATAGCCACCAAACTAAATCGAACGCGACCTAATCAAGATGCATAGGAGTTGTTTTACAATAAAGTACATATTTAGGGCTAAGTTAAGATTATTTCGGCCCCTTATTTGACTGTTTTGAAGGTCGGTGGGGTTTGCAGATTAGCATTGACGCTAAGTGGCAGACGGGCATCGGAAACTGACACACAGATCAGAAATGTCACCGGTTACCCGTCTTTGTGTATTGCTATAACGAGTTACAGTACATTTAAACGTTTTTCGCGATATTTTAAAGATATTTAAAGCGTCGCCCAGCTGGTTGTCTATCAGCAAAACAAAATGGCGAAGTGCAGGGAGGAGTTCATCTGATGAAAATAACTCGATTTGTGATCGAAATCTCCTCTGTTACGAACTCAGACGTCATGTGCGTTGGCAAAAATATCTAGGAATACGAACTATGATATGAATTGATGACAACGTGTGATTGTTCTTTAACATTAATAATACAATGCGAAACAAAATGGCGAAGGCAGGATTAGCAGGCTAAAGTTGAAATGTTGTGAGTGCCAGTCGTAGCCTGTTTTGTTCATATTTGTTATTAAATGGATAAAACACTATACAGCCGGTTTAATCTGCGAGTACACGTTTTTCTACACAAAGTTGTGGTTTGGACAGCCCGGTACAATTAGATACACTAAAGCTACTCAACAAAATGGCGTAGAGTGCTCTTGCTACATATCATATTTAGACGTCGTGTAATTAATGGCTGTGTCTCAAAACGTAGAGAGCTGCTTATGTAGAGCGCTCTTATGGTCATCATAGACGCTTTTAGAACATTCCAAGCGCGCTCATGCTGCCCGAAAGTGCTGTTTAAGTAGGCAGCCCACTATCTCATGACACACAGCGGTGTGAGAGGCTGTTCAGGTGCTAAATATAAAGCTGATGCTGGTTTAGTTGTCCAGGGTGTTTTCTTGTCTGTCTTCAAACACAGTGGCTAAATGTATGTCACATTAAGACAGGAAATGATGTATCTCCACTTGCAACAACATTTCCTGTCTGTTCACTCCCTCAGATAGAGTGTGTCAACAACAGGGCCTTTCCTTATGGGTTCCCTTTCAAAACGCTGCGACTGCCGTCACTAACCTGTACAAAGGTAAGCTGAGAATATTTTTAACACACTGTTGTGTTTTAGGTGAGAGTCTGTGGTTCTTTATTAATTGGACTGCAGTTTACTGTATTAATTTTGTGTTTTGTTTGTGCACATATTGGTTTTTATCACACTCCTCTTTCGTTCTCTTAAAGTCATTCCTGCTTTTGAACACAACAGGCCTATTCACATCAAGAAAAATAACTATATTAGTGTTCAACTTCACACCAATACATACCACCCCAGTGTCAGTACCGTTACGGTGACATTGTGTTTATTATAAGCACACTTTTCAGTGGTCGCCTGTCGCTTTAAATGCTTGAGCTCTTTAAAGTTAGCTGTATTCTAAATGGGCAAATGTTTTGATATGATGATATCATTCATCAACATGTTATTGTTCTATTTGTGGTCTTCTCTATTCTCATACAATTAGAATGATTATTTTAGAACTTAAAATGATAACTTTGTAGTTATTGTTACAGCTGTCCTCATCATCTTATTGTTGCTTATTAAAAAAAATAGCTGTTGAAGTGGTCGCCTGTCGCTTTAAATGCTTGAACTCTTTAAAGTTAGGTGTATTCTAAATGGGCAAATGTTTTTATCATTCATCATCTGGAGAGAGAAAAAAAATTGTTCTGAAAGTGATTTCAATGATATCGTTCCTCAACATGTTAATGTTGTATTTGTGGTCTTCTCTATTCTCATACAGTTAGAATGATTATTTTAGAACTTAGCTGTTGAACAGTGTTTAGTAGGTTGTTCACACATTTGAGACTAGCAACAACATGGCCGACGGCAGTTCTTAAAATCCTATTGATTTATGCCCCTCTTCAGACAGAATCTTTCTGATTGTAACCGAGACCGTCTTAGTCACAGCCTGGAGTAGTTGTGTTTTATTAGATTGCAGTTATGAGACCTTAAACTGATCACCAACATGTGTACGCTATTGTCTGTTAGCAAAACTTGAGTCATCATTCAGATGTTTGTCTGTTTGGTTGGGTTAATGAGAGGTGATGTTGTTGGGAGGGTGTCAGATGTGTCATGTGGATGATTTGACTCTAGGAGCTGTCAGGAACAGGGAGTGTTTGTTTGTTCAGTTTACTGGACATCACTGCCTACATATGACTGATTTATCCATTGTAAGAAGTTTTCGAAGCGTGTTGGATGTAGTCAGTTCAAGTTTGTCTGTCTGCTCACTATGTTCTGTATTTATCAATCAAAAGTTAAGTGTGGAAGTTACAGTTTGAACTTTGACTGAAGCAGAAATTGTTCGGTTCAAGTCTGTATTTTCGAAACCCCCTCATTTTTCTTATAAACACCTTGGTGAGATTTTATCTCCTCTTGAATCATTTCATGCACCCCTTCTCAAGATTTTGTAAGCGTATAATTCATTTCAACCTGGTTCCAGCCTGGCAGTGGAAACCCTGTCAATTGAAACAAATCTTCCTGCCTGCCAGTTATGGTTGAGCCGGTTTATTTGTTGCCTATTATGGATTGAAAATAATATATTGAAGAACAATGGCTGCTGTTCCTGGGGAGATGATGCTGCTGCTGTTTCTGGTAGAATGAAAATTGATGGTGTTGCGCAATTGCTTTGGAAGTTGATGTAACATTTACGTAATTATGTTATTAAAAACTTCCTTTTTTAATTATCAGCAATAAATTACCTGCTGTTCTGTTTCTTCTTCACATAAAATCGTTGCTCTCTGTTTAATGCCGTATAACAATTTCTGAAATGAAAACCCCTTATTAGAAATTTTAAATGAGACTAACATCTTTGGGAATAAAACATTAGGAGACATTGATGCAGCTGGGCTGATTCCTGACTTGCATACAGAAATACTCATGCCAAGTTTTTTTCCCATCTTCCAGAGAGCGTTGATGCCCATCAGCGGAGTTATGAGCTGGGAATTCAGATCGGTCATCAGAGACGAAACAAAGATGTCCTGGCATGGGTGAAGAAAAGGAGGCGGACTATTCGGCGTGAGGATCTTATCAGCTTCCTCTGTGGTAAAGCCCCACCGCCACGTAGCTCCAGGGCTCCGCCAAGACTTACAATGGTGTCGCCAAGCCGACCCACGTCCTCGGAGACAAGTTCATCTGTAGAAACAGACCTGCAGCCTTTCAGGGAGGCCATTGCTCTGCATGGTGAGTGTGCTATATATGATAGAATAAATGATAGAATTGCTTTGTGATAGATAGACAGACAGATACATACATACATACATAAACCTCTCATTCATATTTAACAGAAAAGAAACATGTCTTAAGACATTCTTTGAAGCGTATAATATAAAGTGCTTCCTTGCTTTGGGCAATATGCGTTGTACACTTTCACTGCATCTCCCTCTATAGCCGCTAGTATTGTTTTTTAATAGAAATAGTATGGCACAATACAGCTAAATGTCACTGACAAATGTTTTCTGAGCACACAAACTAGACTCGCTAGCCCTGCACATGACATCCAGGCAAAATTATATGTATTGAGGCCACAAATTAATAATTTGTTCCCTCATTTTATTAATTTACTCCCTCGTTTTAATTCAGTCGTGGTCACAAATAAAGAATTTGTTCCCATGACTTAATTTAAACGGCTGCGAATTAATTTATGTGCATGTGATGTGCATGGTTCTGTAGTTTCTGACTATTTTAAACAACAATTTCTGATTAGAGGTTTAAAATTTGAACATCTAGTGGTAGCATGTTGCCTTTTGTTGTCTTGATGAGTTAGGGGTTGTGAAATGTATGTTAAGTCATCTGTATTTCATGTTTGTTTTCCTACCTGTGTGTGTTGAGGTCTAAGCGGAGCCATGGCGAGTATCAGTATGCGCTCCGGAGCCCCAGGTTCACCAACACACCTGAGTGCCAGCTCCGCCCCCAGTCGCCGCCGAAATGGTCTCCATGACGTGGACCTCAACACTTTTATTGCCGAGGAGATGGCGCTCCACCTCGACAACGGAACTCGGAAACGAAGCTCCGCCCAGTGCAATGATGTCATAACAGACTCGCCCACTCACAAACGCAATAGGATGATCTGAGCTCTTAAGAAAACGATGACAACAACAACTGCGAAATACGTGAATAAAATGCCACTCCTCAGTCATCCTCCCATCTTTATTCAGGCCAGGAAATAAAAGCAGCCAATAACAGTGCTCACCACAGCCCAGCACATTCTCTGATTGGTCTACAGAGCCCAGTTGAGGTGATCGGAGGGAGACAGTGTTCAGTGCAGAGGCCTAAGTGCCCTTCCATAGGATCCTGTCGACAAACACACAACCCTCATTCACTATATTACTGCGTGAGTTGATTGTGTGTGTATGTAAGGTTGTGTAATGGCTGAACTGAGATGCGATCGAACGCAGGAACAAGGAAACATTTTTGTGCATGTTCGCAACATAATGAGCAGTGTCTGTATGATTGCGTGTGTGTACAAGTACTTGATGTGTGTGAGTGAACGACTGATGAGTTTTGTTAGAGTGTGGTACCTGCCCCTTCCTCCAGCACCTGTCACTGCCCCAGCTCTCAGTTACCACGCTGCGGCTTTGAAAAGCAACAAAAGTTTGATTTCAATATTAATGACAATGCTATTCATGAGTTTTTCTTTCTTTTTTTGCCTTCTCTTAATTCTGCTCTAGCAGCAGGCACAAGTGCTGTGGTAGCCATACGTCCGCTGTCATGCACATCTCTCAATCACTCGTGTTTTTCTTCAATAATTTCCCTTCATTCTTCCTGAGCATCCAATTTTTTTCACTCATCCTCTTTCGTCACTCTTTTCCCCAGCACCTTTGTCTCCAGTGTAACATTATGTAATGTAAATACCTGTAGGTGCTGACAGACTTGTGGTACATATTGTAAAAAAAAGCTGTGCAGAGACCATTGAATTGTTAATGTACAATAATGATTCTTGCATTAAAGAAATCAAGCTTTTAACTACCTCTTTTTCCGCTACCTTTGTCATCTGAGTCACATGTGATCAAATAGGATTTTATCCTTAAACTAGATTAAAATGATAGTATATTGAATGCACATTCTGTTGTATCAACGTACAATCTGTTACTGTTCCTTTGACAATCTGTGAAGAACAGCTGCCAATAACAATGCTTTCAAAATGATTGCTTGTGCCCATGTGTTCAGCTGTGTTTGAATGTGCCTACATAGGCTGGAGATGCTATATGGCCACACAATACTAGCTACAATCCAACCATTTTTGTTCTTACATCTTGTCCAACATCCTGGAAATAAAAAGGGCAGTTAATGGGGTTTCATAGAACTGAAAGTGCAAAGAAATAAGTTGCGTGGGCAGAACTGGACAATTCTCAACTGTTTTTTTTTTTCTTTCTCTATAAGAGCTGTTGAAATGTGTTTGGCAGGTAACATGTCAAATGGTGTCTATACTCCATACTAAACTATTTAAAAAATTTTCTTTTCCTAAAATAATACTTTTAATAATCATGTCATGTGACATACAGAACCACAGAACCATTAAAATTGAAACCACTTAAAACGGTGACAAGTCACCTAAGATAAAAACACTACGTCAAGTAATTTATATAGGCTTAAAGGGATAGTTCACCCAAAAATGACAATTGTCATCATTTACAGTTTTGTTTAGAAACTGCATTTCTTCTCTTACAGCACACAAAATAATTTTTCAAAGTATGTTCATTGCCAAGCTGTTTTGGTGAACAGTGGGGGGGGGGGGGTGAAAGGATATTTCTCTCATTTTATGTTTCACACGAGAAAATCATACAGTTCTGGAACAACATTTTGGTGCGTAAAAGAATTTCCATTTTGGGTTAAACTATCCCATTAACTTTTCTAACTTTTTGATTTTGTACTCTTCTAAATTGATTGTTCAATAAATTATATAATTATACATCTTCAATAACAATTATTTCACAGAATGAGTTTCAGAAAGCTGCTTCATGAGCTGAACAGAAAAAGATCCCATATTAATGTAATAGTAGTCACAAAAATGAAACTATTTGGTTACCATATAATTTTTGCCACCAGT